>NW_021572017.1:0-244 GCF_001605985.2 Dendrobium catenatum
TGGAATTTTATACGAAAACATTTTATAATTTTAGCACAATAATTTTTTTTTATTAAATTAAAAAAAACTTTCACACCCCTAGTGCATCAAAGTACCATCATCATTGTACACTCTCTGAGTGTTGGTACAGAACTGCCATACTTTCATACCTTCTTAGTGCTGACAGAAAACCATCATCCTTTCACACCCTCCTAAGGTCTGTAGAGAACCGTCATTTTTTCACTCCCTCCTAATATTTGCAGAG
>NW_021572018.1:0-252 GCF_001605985.2 Dendrobium catenatum
CGTCCTTTTTTAAAATCATCAAACCTCCCCTCCCATTCAGCTTTCAAAAAAGAGTAGGGAATGATGGAAAGCAAGCAGGAGAGACAAAATGAGAGGAATTCAAGGGACTGAAGCTGGATTCATCTGCCTGGCTAATTGAGGATTTCATCGAGCATCTCTTGTTTCAATTCCAATAAGTTTATAACAAGTTATAAACAAAAGTGTTTTTCTTAGGTATTACGATGCTTTCACCATTAAATAAAAATGTTTTGA
>NW_021572019.1:0-319 GCF_001605985.2 Dendrobium catenatum
ACTGAGTAGCCCTAAGCTTTCTTGTATCGAGCTAAAAAGTCCAATAACCAATATCAAGGTCCCCTTTTATGTTGAGAGTATGAAATTATTTATAGATTTTTTGCAACAATATGTCTCATAAATATAGAAAATTTTGAAGCATTTTATTAGATGATCTCATAAATACTTTATTGATCATAAAGTATTTATTTAGTATTGATGTTCCTTAGTGTTATCAAAATTAAGCAATCTTAAATTTGTTAGATTTGTCTTATTGAGATGCTTAATAAAATTATTAAGATGAATTTTGTGTTGTTTGTAAAGATTTATATGTCTTATA
>NW_021572020.1:0-8223 GCF_001605985.2 Dendrobium catenatum
AGGTAGTGGCTTAGCGGAGTTCAGACCCTTAGGTGGTGGTCCGGCTAGGGTGAGAGCCTCAAATGATGGTCCGACGGAGGTGAGGGCCTCAAGTGGTGGTATTACGGAGTAACAACGTCAGACGGTGATCTGGCGGAACTCAAGCAGTGGTTGAGGAGGAGCAAGAAGGCAAGAGCTATCTCCGATCTCTCTCTTGAATTCTTTAGCTTGGGGTCCTATTTCAAGAGAAATGAGTGATCTATTTATAGATTTTTGGAGTGTCATGGCCCGTAAATAGGTGATAGATCAAGGGTAAATGGAGAGTGGTTGGATGTACGGCCAATGTTGAACCCCTTGATCAAGCGGACGAGCGCGAGGCTGAGTGGGCTAGCAGGTGCAAGCGTGGGTGTGAGCCTACTAGCAAGGGGTGGCTGCGTGGGAGGTAGCACAAGTGAGTCGTGTGAGTGAAGTGAACTCAATTGGTAGGTAGAACTACTTGACGCGCGGGTAAGAACCAGACCCAACCTAATTTTTCATATGGGTCAAGAAATTGAATCTGAATCTGACTCGTTTGTTAAACGGATCAACTCGAACTCGAATTTGCCGGGTTGTTTCAAAAGCTAACTCCCCTACCCACATTGAGTTATAATCTTTTTATAAAATCTTAACTCCTATTGTTCATTCGTTTTGAGCTGTCCACATAAAAATTTAGAACATTTCATTCACAAATTCGATTGATCTAAAATTACATTCATTAATTAACTAATGATATGAAGATTCTCACCCTATTCAATTAAAAAAAAATGATCTACCAAAAATCTATAAAAAATTTGAAATTGACCAATTTTTTTCCTTAACCTTCCATCAACAGTAAATCTTTCGCTACCACTCCAACAAATTTAAAATCTATTTAATTCCTTCCCATCACAAAGCAAAAATATTTTAAATCATCACCAAAGTTGCCTTACATTAATTTTTAAATTTCTCAGGATCTCAAAGCAGCCATAAATATTTTTCTAATGCATCAAAGATTAATAACATTACTTCTCTCAAAATAAGGAGTCAAAGAAGTAACTCCTATTTCATCCACACAATGATATCATGATACCAACATGCATCTGAATGCCTTGGTTGTCATTCCTTGTAGACATTCTTTTTTGATTATCATATTTAGGGTTAGTTTCCTGGCTATTCGCATGATGAAGGATAATTTTTAATCAATGGCAGCAACTTAAATTGCAAAAAAATCAGTAAAGAGTACTTAGCCCTATAAATTATCTAACACCAGCATTCAAAATAGTTCAGTAATTCAAAACAATTGAATTGAAGTCCCGATGTTGCCACCCATAAAAGCAAGTGAGAAGTGTGCCACTAAATTTAACATGCAACTATCATATGAAGAGATTAATTCTGAATCATCCACCAACAGTACCACTTGTTTCAACAATCATGGAAACCTTAAACGTATAATGATTGTTGATTCTCCATTAATACCATAGAATGCAAGAGTCTTCTGATTCTGATCATCAAGTACCTGTCTAGCATACGAGAGCCTCAAATTATTGCTTTTAACATCAATCATGCTTGCAATCTTACTGATGATAATGGCAATGGTATCGCTAGCTTCAGCTGTGATACTTATGATCTTTCCAGTTAGAAGTTTGGGAAATATCTGTATTTGAGCTTGCAGATGTAAAATAGATTGGTGCTTTATTTTGTAGAATGATAAGGTAAAGCTATCCTGAAGTTCAACTTCATTATGAAAAACTTTCATCTGACTAGCAGAAATTCCTCTTAAACTCTCAACAATGACCTTAACATCACTAATGGTATATCCTGCCTTTACTTCAAGACTGAAGGTCTTGTCACAAGCCATTTGGACATAGAGGAGAAGCTCAGCTAATGGATTCATCATGACATAAACTGTAGAATCCTTTATGATACCACATGCAATTAATAACTGATCATCTTTGAGTGTTTTGCCACAAAAAATAAGAAGTTGCTGATCTGAAGGAATTCCCACCTCATCCTGAATCATGACTTTCAGTTTCTGAACTGTTTCCACATACTTCACATTAAGAGGTAAAGTTTTCTCCATTGATGGGATTTTTATGGAAATTGGCATTCTTCCTTCTACCCAAACATCTATGGTGGAATCAGAATCAGTGGAAACAACGTAATTAGACAGTGCTTTGGTATCTTCTAGATGATTCCCAGCAAAAAAGAGCTCTTGTTGGTTGACTGAAGTCCCTTCAATCCTGTAGATCTTGTCTTTGATACTCCCAATTGTGTCAGAACTTAAAACATCAAGTGTAAGAGATCTAATAACTTTGAAGGAGACCTTAATCTGAAGCAAAAAAAAATATCCAAAATTATCGATCTTATTAAGCAATTACAATCTACTGCACAATTCAATTCTACAATTGATTTACCATAAAAATAATTAACCGAAGGCATTTCAATTGCAACATTTGCAACATAAAAACTCTGTTAGACAGTGAATTCACGAAAACTTTGACATATGTAAATGTACTACTCCATGGAGTATGATTTTGGACAAAATAACAGGATATGCAAGAGAATGCCTTATAACTGCTTATACCAATCAAAAGCAGCAAAAATATGGAACGAGGAAGAAAAACCATATAAGGATACCTGTGGGGAAATATTCGAGCTAGGTTTTCAAACTATGGTACCACAAACAAACAATATGCTTTCATTCCGTTCCACCACAAACAGTTATAATGCACTGAATATATGCATGAACTATCTTGCTAAGAGTTTGTTCATGAAATCAGAAAAACTGTAACCCAAGCACACAGAAACCGAAGAAGCAAGAAGAAAATTTGACGCAGTGCTTGTTTTATGTAAATCAATACCTTCTTCTTCGAAGGCTCTCCGGTTATCGCCGGGCTTTGCGTCATTGTTTCTTTTAGCTTTCTGTAAAGCAAAGATCATTTTCTCCACATTGGACTTCGAAATTGAGGAGGCAGCGTCTTCTTGAAAAAGGCACATCTTTTAAGCAATAAATGCCCGCCCAGCCTAAGAGTGTAGGATCATAATTTAAATAAATATAGGTTGTACAAATTTTATTTTATTTTATTTTGTGATTTAGACGTATAATATCTAAAATTTTAATATTCATATATTTACCATTAAATTTCATTATTTCACCTAGAAGATAAAATTTTACGGGTTGTCCAAATCTCATACTGTATTTTCAAGGCTTGCTTGTGTCCATCTGCCTAGCATGTCATCACCCTTCTTCCATCACACTGCTCATGACGTGAACTACCCCTTTTTCACTCATGATGCCGCCCTTAGCATGGGCAAATTATTGTGTTTGCATCCGAACACCAATAAAAATGCATCACATCATTTAAAAGTATCGGGGCCCAGTGCATCCGGGTGAGGTGGCGTGTCCGGATTGGATGTCCGCATGTCAGGTAACCTGACGCAATAATTTTCCCTTAACATGACTCTATTTGTCGCGTGACATGCTCCATAACATCTTTCAAGTTTAGCTCAGGCCGACATCACTACTCAACATTCAACTTGCACCTAAATGAGACCTATTATATTGTGAGAACACTTAAGAAGGCATTGGTCGTACACGTTGTGACAATACAACGAATCAATTGACGAAAAAAAAATCTAGAAAATAAAAAATTCTAAATAATTTTTTATAAATCCTACAACCATCATGAACCATAAACTAAAATGAGTGTTTGACTAACAACTTATTTTCAACTCCAAATTAATTAAATATCTTAATTGAACCTAGCTTTAAAAAAATAATAACAAATCAAATAAAAGTCAAAATATATATATGAAACAAATTTTTATAAACTCCTAAAATATCTACATTAACTAAGATAAACTAAAAATAATAATAAAATTATCTCTCACAAATTCTCCTTTATTTAAGTAAAACACTAAAACACTGAAATCTAAAGTTAAATTAAATGTCTCTTGACTTTAAGCAAATAAAATGAAGATGTTAAAGAAGCTAATGAACATCATGTCAAACCTTAATGTTATGACCTATGTCAGATTTATGTTCATTTTTATACATTCTCTGTTAATATATGTAAGGTATGTAGGCTGAACTATCTTGAGTTTCGGGGTTATGTGTCCTAAGGAGGCCTTGATCCTCATGTCCATTGTCACAATGTCACTTACATTATGAATTAAGGGAGAAGGTTCTAAAGATCTACATAATGCCCCCTTTATAAAACCACACTTAGGGAGCCAATTCAACTCCTAAACAGCCCAAATATCATACCTTAAGTCAAGTAGAACACTCATATATTTGTTGGTAGTGAGTTTTCTTTTTCATTCTTATGCCAACCTTTTAAAACTGATCAATCTTATATAGGATGCCTAGGATTTTTATGGTGGGCAATTTGTCTTCATAGTGTGTCACCCATTAGTCCTATCCCGAGTCTTAGAAAATCAAGGAATGATTAACTAACCTTGCAACCTCATAATCATTCCAGCCTTGGTTAGGTGAAGGACTGACATTTGTCCTTTAATTCCTTACAACTCTAACATAGGTTAGGGCCTTGTATTTAAGGTCTTCATTATTATTTAATGATCAAAATTGTAACTCTAAAATTAAATGTTAATTAATTCACTTTAAGTGACTAATCAGTTAAAGAAAATTTTCAAAGCTACTAAATTAAATAATATAAACTCGATCTTACAACTTTAACCCTTCACTTAAATTGAGTAGTTAGGCAATACTAATTTTGCATACAATCAGGTATTGGATATGACACTTTTTGTAGGCATCCTAGAGTAGGGTGTAGCTAGGATAATTCTTTCCATTTTTTTATTTTGCACTTTGCATTTGTGATTATATGGTGATGTATTTTTGGCTTAGATTATTTTTGGTTATTTTCTTGTGTGTTTTGTGGATTGATAAGTGGGCACTTGCCCTTAAGTGATTAGAATATTTGTATAGATAATTTTTGTAATTGCCCATATTCTCTCTTTTATATATGTAATTTTAGTTAGCAAAGTGAGACAGGTTTGTGGGTATTTTAGAAGGTAGGATGCCAAATAGTGTTTGTTTGAAAAAGGTTATTGTTGGAGTTTTTAAAAAGATTAATTTTCTTTAGGAAAGATTTAGTTTTTGGAATTTAAATTTTAAAATCGAACATCATATTATAAATAATATATCACCTCAAAAGGTGAAAATATTATTCCCTAATAGGTTCAGATTACAAAATTTTGAGTTCATTGTGATTATCATAGTTAAATTCAGGGTAGAATCACATATAAACACAGAAGGTCAAAATGGAATTTTATCGACTGTTTAATTATGATAATCTGGATAAAATGGTCATTACTTTTATAATCAAAATCATAATAATAGAACGACATATCTTTTCGGAGAAAGAAGATATAGCTTATTATTAATTATTTAAAAATAACGATAATGATCATCAAATTTGATTTTCCTAAAGATAACTAATTAAATTATTGAAAAATTGATTTTAAAATTTGATCTAGGTTCTAAATCTCATATAAGCACAAGCCCTTATAGTTAATTATATCACAGGGAAACTAGAATTTTCTATAAATACTCTTACTTAAAATATCAGTATGAATTTTATTTAAAATTTTAAAGCTTGATGTCAAAGGAGATAAGGGTTAGAATTTTAAATGGGATTGGATCAAACTTGAGCACTTATTTCTAGAATAAAAGGAGGAAGGGTATGAGGCACTTGGGATTCTATAATAATTTAGAAGTGCCTTATTCTATCATAAGTGTTTAGCTTAAATTTGAATTAAAAGATATTTAAATTTGAATGATCAATTTTATTAGAAAGTTTGAATTAGATTTTTGGAGATTGAGGTCTTATAGCCTTAGCCTGCCTCAGAACCTAAATCTAAATTGGGTACTAAAAATTAATGACATACAATGCAAAATCTAGACTTACCCCACCTGGATTGGAGAGCCATCTAAACTACCTAAGCGCTTTAAAACCATGAGTCAGATCACTTATGAAAAAGTGGTAGCGACGTTTGATTAAGTTAAATTTGAGGAAAGCGGGGCCGACATTTAGAGCATGTCCTTATTTGGCCCCTTGACTTATGTGGGATATTTAATTTTTAAGTAAATGTAATTAAAATTTTAAGCACTTATTTAATTAATTTTTAATATGATAAATGCTAGTTGACTCGATTAAATGCTTAAATCAATTATGAAGCAATTTTTAAAAAGACTTAAAAATAGATATTTTTGTAAAAAATGCATAGTTTTCCTTGACATATCTGCACCCTCATAGGCCATGTGATATGCCAGAACCCGCAAGTAGGGAGGTGCCAAACAAAAGAAAAGAAAATGCATCAAACATGCTTATGAGAACTCTCAGCGGTCCCGAGCTTACTTCTTAAAATGTTAGATTTATATGTTAGCTTAAAAATTTTAATTTTATTTAAAGTAAAAATAGTTTGTTTGTACCCTCACGAACTTCCGATTAGGTTCCAGGCTAAATTAAATATGACATATAAGATTGCCAAAAAATTAGTAAAAGCATGTAATCCTATATCACAATCAACACATCAATCAATAATAAAATCAATGAAATTAATATTCAAATTAAAAGTCCATGTTACAAGTGACACTTAATATTACAACCAAGAGTCTACATAAGAGTAAAGTGACTGGGTACCACTGACAATAAGCTCTAATTTCTAATCCTAAGACTTAATTAACTTTGAGAGTTGGAATTCTTCTCATTCTTCACTTTTTCATCCTTCTGCGGGGCTCCTTGGATCATCGGGTCCGGATATCTAAATGAAAAGAAATCCCCCCTCGAAAGAAGTGTTATCTTTTCTCTTTAAATATTTTAAAATCATCATAATTTGGATCTTTAAATGGAGAGGGACTCTCCGCTAAGGGATACCCCTTTCTCTTTAGATTCAAAATTAGTTATTTAATCTCATTCTCAGAGCACTTTAAAATACAACTCAATTGAAATTAACTTATATTAATTAAAATTAAAAAATCTACACTCAAGTACAACTGCAAGTTTATCCTAATAAATTAATATTTAAATAATCTCAAGTACTTATATATTTTAAAATTAAATGCTCAAATCACAACCATACTTGGCCATGCTCTTTTAACTTAAAGTGGGACTTAGTAATTTTTGAACCACCTGTAGAAAATATCGTTAATTTAAAGCTTAATTATTTATTTATCCCCCTTTAACTTTTTACGCCCGATATGAGAATAGCCACATGCATAAAATTGTATTAGTATAGATCATCTTAAACCTAAGGGTAGATCTAACGCACAATTAATAACATCATAGAGTGCAAAAATTAAGTAAACAATCACATCAATCAATCAAATCACCAGCATATAGTGAAACTATGAAAAACTTGACACTATGAAAAACTTGACACACAATAGTAAAGTAAACACTAGCCTAGCCTAAATCTAGAGTCAATTGTCCTAGAAAATTATTTAAAGTGTGTGAAGTAGGCTTTGTGACTTTAATATGTCCTATATAGAGCAATTGGTTAGAATTGTTTGATGATTTGGTTGATTGAAAGGCTTAAGAGGAATATTTAATAAAATTTTAAATCTTAATGTCTTAAGATTAATTTAAAAATATGTTTTTAAAATTGAGTGATTACTACCTTCATTAAATCAGGGCCATGAAATTTAGTTTACTTTCTTTGGGGCTAATTTAATAGTCTCGTAGACTCGGGTTACTTACTAGTAATCGATATAGTTAAGTGAATTATATTGATTAAGGTTTGAAGGTTGATAAATTTTAATTAATATTGATTGATTACAGATTTTAAAAATTAGATTAAAGTTTTTTGGATTTTTAAATCAATTATTGAATTATTTTAATTATTTAAATTCCTTAATTAATGGGATAAAAAATAAACTTTTAGATTCAAAGAGATTTTTGGAGTTTTGATATTTTTTTAAATATTATACCTTATTGTGAGAAATTAGGCTTTGAGTTTGTTAGATTTAGAGTTTTCTAGAATTAGTTATAATTTTTAAAAATTTGATAATTATTTGAATTTTTGGAAATTATTTATTTGGAGGGCTTTTTGAGGATTTTGCTTCAAATAAACTCCCAACTCATTGAAATCAACTCTAAAGGTCAGTAATGACCAAAGGAGAGATTCTCAAGTATTTGAAATTTTTTTGGAATTTATAATTATTTTTAATTAATTAAATATTAAATTTTAATTAAAATTAAATTT
>NW_021572020.1:9027-31248 GCF_001605985.2 Dendrobium catenatum
AATATATTTAATATATCAAAATAATTTTAATTTTATATTAAAAGATTTATATTTTTTGGAAATTTTAATATATAATATTTAAATTTAAATTTATTAAAAAAAATTAATTTTTTAAAGGAAATTAGGTTTAAAACTTATTTAAAAATAAATTTAAATCCATTTAAATACTACGTGGCATTTCAGGATTAGTCTATGGAACCACAGAGCAATCTTGGCCAACGACACACTAATGATTGGCCAATCGAAGCTAGAGAGTTCGATTTCACTTAAATGTTAGTGTGTCCCCTACATCATGGATCTTCCACGGTTTGGGATTGACGACTTTGATGGCGTTGGACAGAAAATGGAATAGTGGATCAACTCATGCTGTTGGAAAGGTCTGTATAATGGCAAGTTCTATGTCGTTGATCGAAGGATCAACGACCCAGATTTTGCACTGTAAAGGCCATTATAGACTGAACCCTATGGTGGGTTTTATATAATTTTCTCTCGATAGGATCGACCAACTTCGATGAAAATTTAAACTTAAGTTGAGGAAGTGAACATAAATCATGGGGTGTGATTTGTTCAATTTTAAAATTACTTCATGAAAAGCTATTTAAGCTAAGGTGTCCTAGACTAGGGTTAGCATTTCACCTTAATTTAATGGACAAATTAGTCTGTTTAATGTCTTATTGCATTTATAGACTATCAACACACCATTTTTTAGAAGAAAGCATGGCTAAAAACATAATAGATCACCTGGTATAAGCCTTAGATGGAAAGTGCTTGAACTCGCTAGAAACTGCTCGTCAGCGATATTAACTGGTTGAATTGGACTGGGAATAAGTAGAGGGATACCAGGGAAGCTTGAATGGATTGAGAGCTCCACTAGAATTGCTTGAGGTTGTGAGAGAGAGGCTAGGGTTAGAATGATTGGCATTTTAGGGGTTTTTCCCTATTCAACCTTCCCCAGATTGAATGGTCGGTTGAGATCAGCAAGGGGAGCTACTAGATACTACCACATATATTTGGGGTAGTTGAAAAGCTAAGGGAGAGGACATCCCAAGGACAATTCACATGGAAAGGCTTTGGTCCCCACTTGAGCATGCACTGATAGCAGCCCTTGGATCTCGATCTGATGGCTATGGGTAGCTCTACGAAGGTTCTAAAGGTTGATCAAATAGCTGGAAAGGCTTAAGATTAAGAGGAGATTAGCTTAAGAGGGGTTTTGGCCATCTTTGACCCCTCCAAAGCCCATGTTGACTACTTGACAAGTTAACATGCCACATGGGCTTGTAAGTTAGCATGTAGGGATACCTTGAGCTGGTTTGGAAGGATCCTAAAGACTTAGCTAAAATGCTTGAAATTTAAAAATGTATTCAATGTGGCTTTGTCAAGTGTGGATATGTTGACTTTGTCAATTTGATTGGACTTAATTGGCCCATGATTAGAAAATATTTAGGCCATGGTTAGAAGTTGATTTTAGGTTTGAAAAGGGTTGGAATAACCCATTTAAAGCCATTAAGAGACATTTGGATCAACCTAGGTTGACTTGGTCAATCATATTGACCCAAGATCTAGGCTTGGGCTTAACATGTTTGATTTAATGTTTGTAGTTGAATGGAAGTGGTTCCATCCAAAATAAGTTCATTTGATTCAAAATGTTTGTTTACACCCCTAAAGGGTATTTTGGTTATTTTGAGTTGACTAGTCAACCAGGCTTGACCAGTGTCTGGGTAAATCCAAGGGTCTGAGTAGATCCTAGGGTATGGATTGATCTGTAGTCTAGGTATATCTTAGGGTCTAGGTAGATCCTAGGGTCTGAATTGGTCCTAATGACCTCATACAGAAATGAGGTCAACAAATAGGTGGAGATCGATCAAGGCTCAGTTGACCTCATCTTTGTATGAGGTTATCAATGCCTATAAGAAAGAGTGATTGAAATCTCATTGGGATTGATTATACAGTGATTGAGATATAATAAAAAGTATGTATTTCTCAAATCAAGGATAAAATGTTAGATTTTATATTTTATTTTTGACCATTATTGTGGTCTTACTTGGAAAATAAGATAATACTAATAATGGACAAATAAAATCTTACTATATTAGATATGATAATACAATGACTCCATGGTATAACTTAGAGATACATGGAATCAATAATTGTAAATTCAAAAATCATATATGTTATATAACAAGCTGTTTTAACATCAATTACTGAAAATACATATGAAGATTTGCTTAATATGATTTTTGTTGTCTATTATTAGGATATTTTAGAACTTTATAAATTAAGCTTAATTATACTTTATTTCTTATAATGCATTAAAAATAAATGTTGATATGTGATTGAGTAATTATTGTTCGATATTATTATTATAGTACTGTGACAATAATATGTGTGTGTAAATGATAAGTAAGGATTGGTTGGCCTGTTGGTTGGACTTGTACAGGATGGTGAGCCGACGGGCATTCATTTAAATATTATAATTTAGTATTATCCTCTAATGATTCATGCAGTGCACTGATTGGGAGTTATAAGGATATATTTACAGTGTCAATGGGAAGAGTAAAGACTCAATTTATTGAGCAAATAATTTACTGATCGATACTAAAAAATATCATAATAGTCAAAATTCTTACTTGTTTAGTATGCCTACTAAAATAAATGTTATTGAGGTATTGTTCATATTAATGTATGGATTTATTATTAACACTATTATTAATTTTTTTATATAAAAATCATGATATATTCATTGAGTATGTGATATATAAGATACATTGAGCATGTGATTAAGATATTGATTTAATACTGATATAGAATAATTATATAGCATGTGTATATTCCTATATGATTTTATTATGTTAATTTGATTTCAACTGTCTTTATAAATGTTTCGACTTTATGCTTTATCGAATTTTTGTACTGATTGATATTATGGATACAATGATTGATTTATATATTTGATACTTATACTAGTCTACTACTTTACTAGCTTTTATATCGTAGTATTTACTATTTATAAAGTTTACTATTACTACATGTGAATTTTGTTATTTCTACAATGATTAAAAGATCATATGAATGCTACTATTATGGTTTGATCCCTAGCATGCATATTGCTTCTTTATTATGTTTTGAATTCAGTTGTAAGTTTTGATGACCTATTGGGCTTTATAGCTCATTATATATGGTTAAATAATTTCAGGCCAAGATAGAAGATCAAGAGTGTGAGTCTGGTTAGAATTCTTCAGGTTCTATTTCTTTTTAGTTTAGTTAGTCTTTTATATACTTAGGACAGAATAGTTATGATATAATTGTATGTATCATGAGTAGTGCATATAATTTTTGGAAATTGAATACAAATGTATATATAGATGTTATGAATTTTAAAATTATTTTTTATTATTTATTTTTTATAAATGAAATTTGATTGATCTAATTGTTATTTATCAAAAGATAATAGAATAATTCTTCCAAATTAGATTCTAGGGCATCACAAATATATTAGAGTAGTTGTTAGGAGAATTAATTAAATTCTTACCATAGCTATAGGAAATTAATTGTGAGCAAGGTAGATTGGGTAGATAATGATATATTAGTTTTTACACATAATTGAATGACATGTGATAAAATGAACTGCATGAGTATATGATATTTGGTGAGTTTTGATTTGATTTGAGATTTAATTATATAATTTTTTTTTATCTTGATTTTGTGCCCAATTCCATAAGGGAAATATCGGGGATGATATTTCATTAAGATAGGTAGATTATAACAGCCCATATTTTGCCCGAAGTAAATAATTTTTTTTCTTGAGTTATTATAAGTCTAAATTATAAACCATCTTTGACATAGCAACGATATTGTAGTTCTTTAATTACATGATTCTTTTCATTATTTTTGGACACTGGTGAAAATCCATAAAAAATTAACACCTATCGGTACAAGTGGAAATTTCATGACTGATATGTGTTCTTTTTACAAATCAATTTTATCAATATTTTTTAAATAAAAAAATTATTTTATGGATATTTTCTATAATTTTTAATATAAAATTCATATAAATTATTTTGGTATTTAAAAATTATAAGAAAATAGCTATAAAATAAATTATTTTATTTAAAAAAATATTGGTAAAATTGATTTGTAAAACGTACACCTATCGATCTTGAAATCTCAACTTATACTAACAGGAGTCAATTTCTTAAGGATTTTTACTAGTGCCTAAAAATTATGAAAAAAAAATCATGTAATTAAATCACAACAATATTGATGCTATGACAAAGATGGATTATAATTTAGACTTATAATGACTCCAAAAAAAATTATTTACTTGGGTCAAAATACGGGTTTTTATAGTAGTATTTTGTGTTTCGAGAAAATTAACGCATGAGCGCTAGCCTCTTAAATGCAACATTGTTGAAATGTCATTCCAAGCATCACAACACTTTTTTTTCATGGCACTAACCATGCCACGTCATCTAGAATCGCAGCATAGCCAACTTTGTAGCCCCAAGGTGCTAGTTAATTTTTTACTGCCGCAACGCTAACTTATCTAGTGCAACGGTGCTTGAATCTGATCATGTACTTACTATAAATAGTTATAAATTCTATTATTTGAGGAGTTTAACCCTTTAAATAAATATTTAATACTTTTTTGTGTCCTTCTTCAGTACTCATTTAAAGTAAAGTCTAAGAGAGATTAGGGAAGTGTTAAGATACAATCTCTACGAGAATTTAACGTATTCTTGTATAGGAAACTCAATAAGTAGTGGAAGGAATGTAGACAAGATATTTTGATCCTTTATGATAATGAACTTCTGACGGCTTCTCCAGTACTTTAAATCTTCTATCAGTAAAATTAATATGAGTTTGCTTGTTGTTTTTTCATGTATGAATAGTTCTCTTATTTTGGGTTAAGGATATAAAGAGCATGTTGAGTATTAATGGAAACTTATATTCTTTAATGAAGGTATTTATGTTTTTAATATCTCCTATTCTTCATTAAATGCATATAATAGTCATATGTGTAGTTAAAATATTTTTTAATGTATAGCCTTGACAAGGGAAGAATGCAAGAATAATTAAGAATATTAAAATGGAATATTAGTATGCCTAGATATATGATGTTTGAATATTCTAGGTTTTATAAAGATTATAAACCTGTAGGAAAACTAAAAATATTTTTTCACCCTTACAATTTTAACAGAGATCTAGGGATACATATGCTAAAATCCACATCTATAACTAAGAGTTTCATTAAAGATATGTAGTTTACATGCATGAGCCTAAGACACTTTATTATAATTGTATCAACCTTTTTACTTATTTTCATTCAGTGTAGGAACTCGAAAATATTATTTTTTATTTTATTAGGATAAATTAATGTAATTAGAGTAAGCAGTTATAGTTTTATCTCAATTTAGTAGAGCACTTCCTTGTGGATTTGACACTCTACTCTATCACTTTATTATTTAATTCGACCAATATACTTGCATAAATTAGTGGGTTGTTGTAAATTTTATATCAAAGAAAACCTAAGTATATTTCAACTTCCACGAGTTTTATATTAGCTCGCTATCAACCTCTTGTTGCCTTACCCCAGCAAGTTTTTGGCACTGTTGCCTGTGAAGTACATGCATATTATAATTTATTATATTACTGAAACAAGTGTGTATTTAGACCTACTTGTATCATGTATCTTTATTTTGTTTGCTAAAAATTTTGAAAAAAATAAAAATTTATGTTTGATTGTTTAGTTTTTAATTTTTAGTTGTTATACTTTTGTTGTATGATTGATAAATATAGTAAGAGCCCTTATTGCTTGATCTAAAAATAGAAATGACCCTTACAACAATTCTAAAAGCCAAAAGAAATTTAACAATGTCTAACCTAGTTCAAGATTAGGACTATACTAGGCCACTTAGGGAGTATGATAATCTTCAAGTAGATGGAATCCATCATAGTCTCAATTGACTTACTATACATGATAATAATTTTGAAATAAAATTGGACATTATCCAAATAGTTCAAAATTTTTAGTTCGTGAAATTTCTGTTGAAAATCCTAACCTATATTTAGCTAGATGATGCCATTAAACTTAGATAGTTCCTATTTTCTCTAATTAATAACAATAAAATGTGGTTAAATTCTTTTCCCCAGACTCTATAATCACTTGAAATGAGTTAGCACAAAATTCTTAGCTAAGTATTTTTCTTCTTAAAAATTGCTAAATTTAGAAATAATATCACTTCTTTTGCCCAGTTTGAAGGAAAAATCAATTTATAAAAGTTGGGAAAGAATTAAAGAAAAGCTTAGGAATTGCCCTCACCATCCTTTACCTAATTGTTTGGTTATTCATACCTTTTATAATGGATTAGTATGAACTCTTATGTTAATCATAGATGTTATAGCATGAGGATCTTTAATGTCTAAGTCATTTGAGAACACTTATGAATTAATAGAGGAAATAGCTACTAATAATTTTCAGTAGCCTACTGATAGGATGAATCCTAAGAGAGTAGCTGAAGTTTATAAATCAGTTACCTTATCAATTTTTACTGCTCAGGTAGAAACAATTTCGAAGAAATTGGATATTATTGAAGTTAACTTAGGATTTGGATTCTTTATAATATTGGAAGAGGCTCATTTGAATTTTTTTAAGGATACTAATACGTTAAGGATTAGAAATATAAATTTGATTAGAAGACAAAATAATCCTTATTCTAATACCTATAATTCAGATTAGAGGTACCATCCTAACATTAGTTGGTCAAATAATAATGGTGAGAATAATTAGTAGAATTCTGGACAACCTAATCAAAGGAGAAAACTGGAATAATCCTCAGCAACCTATTATAAATCCTAGACCTTCTTACCCTTAAGAATTTAATCAAAATAACTAGTTTGGGAATATAATTGTAATCATTGGAAGAGGTTGTGATTCAACTGGAAACTTAATTATAAAATTAAGCTACTTCAATTAAAATTTTGAAAACTCAATTAGGACATTTTGCAATCTCATTTAATAGCAGACTCTTGGGTCTCTACTTAGCAATACTGGTGTTAACTTTAAAGATATAGGAAAAGAACCTAATGAAAACCACCTAAGAAGTCACAGTGATGTACCCAGCAAAGTTGATAAATAAAATTAAGTCTGACTGAAAATTATAAACTTAACAGTGTTTGAGATGCAACCCTTCCTTTTGTTTACTTGTACTTTGTAATTTATTATAATTTTCATATTTTTATGTTTTGTAATCTTGAATATTTTGTATTATTTATAATTTCCTTATTATTTAATTTTGATCAAAGTTATGATTAAAGACCTAAGAAAATTTGAAGCACTGAAAATTGAACCAGCATTGTAGCCCTAAGGCTTGAAGCACTACAACATTCAAATGATGAGCGTTGTGACATTCAAAACAGGCACTACAATGCTAAGCTCTTGGGAAAATACTCATTTGTACACTGTATAGCTTCAGATGCTTACATAGCACCTCATCGCTATATTTTTAAGCGCTACATCGCCAATCCTATTGAATTAAATCAATTATCACAGAATAGCCCTAAGACTTTCTACTTAAATTCAACCTTCTTCCCTCACTTCCCACTCAAATTCAATTGATCTAAACTTGTCTTAATTAATTAATTAATTAATTAATGATCTAAAGATCCTGTCCCTATTTCATTAAAAAAATAAACCCCAATTATGCGCCACAAAAAATAACACTCAGCGAAATTTGTCAATCTTTTCCTGAACCTTGCATCAACCGTAAATTTTTCATTTAATTCTATTTAATTCCTTCTCATCACTAAGCAATTATTTATTTTCTAAATCATAACCAAAGTTGTCATACATTTATTTTGAAATTTTGTATAATCTCAATGCAGCCATATATATTTTTCTAAAGAATCAAAGGTTCATAACATTACTTTTCCCAAAAAAGGGAGTCAAAGAAGTAACTCCAATTTCATCCACACAATGATAATCTAATACAAATATGAACGCTTAATTGAAATAAATGAATTAGTGCATGCATAATTCATGTTTTTTCAGCCTTGCATCTGAATGCCTTGGTTCTCATTTCTTATGGAAATACTTCTTTGATTATCATATTTAGCTTAGTTCCCTGGCAACCCGTTCGAACAAGGATGATTTTTAATCAATGGCAGCAACTTAAATTGCGAAGAAATCAATATAGAATACTTAGCCCTATAAATTATCAACACCAGCATTCAAAATAATTCAATAAATCAGAACAATTGAATTGAAGTCATAATGTTGCCACCCATAAAAGAAAGTGAGAAGTCCTCCACTCAATTTAACATGCAACTATCATATGAATAAATTAGTTCTGAATCATCCACAAATAGTTCCACTTATTTCTACAATCATAGAATACTTGAGCCGGCAAATGGACTATTGATTCAACGTAGATAGACTGTTGATTCTCTCTTAATACCATAGAATGAAAGAGTCTTTTGATCCTCAAGTACCTTTCCAGCATACATGAGCTTCAAATTCTTGCATTTAAAATCTATCTTGCTTGCAATCTTAGTGATGATAATGGAAATGGTATCGCCAGCTTCAACTGTGATAGTTATGGTCTTTCCAGTCATTATTTTAACAAATATCCGTATTGGAGCTTGTAGATGTAGAACAGATTCATGCTTTATGTTATAGAATGATAATGTAAAGCCATCCTGAAGCTCAACTTCATCATGAAAAATTGTTATCTTACTAGCAGGAATTCCTCTTGAACTCTCAACAATAACCTTGACATCCCTAATGGTATATCCTGCCATTACTTCAAGACTGAGGGCATTGTCACAAGCCATGTGGACATGGAGAAGAAGCTTAGCTAATGGATTCAGCATGACATAAACTGTAGAATTCTTTGTGATACCACATGCAATTAATAAATGATCATCCTCGAGTGTTTTGCCACAAAAAATAAGAAGTTGCTGATCTGAAGGAATTCCCACCTCATCCTCAATCATGACTTTTAGTTTATGAACTTTTCCCATATACTTCACATTAAGCGGTAAAGTTTTCTCCATTGATGGAATTTTTATGGAAATTGGCATTCTCCCTTCCACACGAACATCTATGGTGCGATCAGAATCAGTGGAAACAATGTAATCAGATAGTGTTTTGGTATCTTCTAGATGATTCCCAGCAAAAAAGAGCTCTTGTTGGTTGATTGAAGTCCCTTCAATCCTGCAGATCTTGTCTTTGATACTCCGAATTGTGTCAGAGCTTAAAAGATCAAGTGTAAGAGATCTAATAACTTTGAAGGAGACCTTAACCTGAAGCATCAAGAAACATCCGAAACTGTCGGTCATATTAAGCAATTATGTAAAATGAAATTAGTAAAACAGGTCCACTTAATGATTAAAATCTACTGAATAATTCAATTATATAGTTGATTTACCATATAAATAATCAACCGAAGAGATTTGTACTGCAACATTTTCCCCTATTTGACAGTGATAGCACAAATATTCATATCGCATGTATACAAGGACAAATGCAGGACAAAAAGAACAAATCAAAAGAAGCATAGATAGGGAAGGAGCAGGAAGACAAGAGAAGGATGCGTTTGGGAAAATTTTCGAGCTAGGTTTTCAAACTTTGGTGCAACATCAATCACTGCACAATGTTATTTGGATATCACAAACAAACAATATTCTTTCATTCCGTTGCACCATAAACAGTTATCTCGCTAAAAATTTGTTCATGAAATCAGAAAAAAGTTATGCAAGCATATACATATGGCAGAACTCAGAAGAAAGTAAGAAGATTTAAAAAAGGGCATGGTTCAGGTAAAGAAGTACCATCTTCTTCGAAGGCTCTCTTGTTTTCGCCGGGAGGTGCGCCTTTGTTTCCATTTAGCTTCTCCAATGCAAGATCTTTTTCTCCAACTTGAACTGAGAATTTGAGGGGTTAGTGTATTGGTGTTTCTCAAGGTCCACCGAAGGCGGTCTTTTGGGCAATAAATGCCTGCCCAGCTAAGTGCCGTTGGGAAAAAGTCTATGAAGATATTTAGGGTTAGGGTCTATTAAATTATTTAATTTTATTTTAAAATTTAAAAACATATAATATTTTAAATTTAAATATTTATATATTTAGCTTTTAAGTTTATAACAATTCAAACTCCATACCTCAACCTTGTTTGCGTTCATCAAGATATTTAGCAGAGTGATATATTCTATCTGTACTATCTATGCTATCTATATCTATACTATATCTATTACAATCTTAGACATTCATTTTTATTAATTTTAATTATTCAAATAAAATCTCAACCCTTAATTTTAATTATTCATATTATTATAATTATAATTAACACTATTATATCTTATAAATAAATCTCTAATAGATAAACCCTTAATTTTGAATGCAATGAATGTAAACCCTTATAAAAAAGAAGATATTAGCCCAAAATATTGTTCACATGTATTTGGCATAAATTTGTAATAAAAATATTATATTTTCACACCTTTGAAGTATAATAATTAAAAGAAGGATTTACATACATAACATTGAAAATTATAAGATTTCCATATTTGATTGCTAAACTTTATTATTTATGAAATACAACACTTAGTTAAATTTTATCAATGGTGTTGACAAAATCCTCGAGGATAAGAGTAAGTCGCAATGGGTTCTCGTGGGATTCAAGAATTAGCTTGGGTGGTGGCTAGGAGTGCAAACGAGTCAAGCCGACTCATTCGACTTTTGAGTTCGAGCAGATTTTTGAGCTCGTTGGAATTTTGAGCCCGAGTTTGATCCGAACGAAACTCAACTCGAATATTTGACAAGTCACTCAAAATGTAAGTACCACTATAGGAAAATGTTCATACGCAGAACTTGGGTGACTGAAATATTTCTCATGTTATTTCATCTCTTTCATTTTGCATATGTATAAAATTTTCTTTTGCAAGTTTTCTTCTGGTTTGCCCTTTGTGAGAAAGATGATTTTGCAATTTTGTTTCTTTTGCCCTATTCGTGAGAACATGAAGAGAGCTTATGCCTCGCAAGATGCTCGCGAGCTCACATCGGACACCTCGATCCTAGTTCGAGCAAATCATTTAAGCTCGAGCTCGAGTTCGAGCTCGCTATCTGACCGATGAGCCGAGCTTGAGTTAAGCCTGACTCGAGTTCGACTTGACTCGTTTACACCCCTAGTGGAGGCTAAAGTTTATATAGTGACATTAGCCTTGGCTTAGCTAGGAGGGCATCAAGTTAGTGGATAAAGCATTGAATGTATCTCCTTAAGGTTGAGACAACAAGCGACATAGGATAGTTGTGTGTAAAGTTCGGTGTAGCATGGGCATCAACATTCAGGGAAGACGAATACTAGTGAAATCAAAGTGTTGAATTCGATGATAGATTGTAATAGAGAAGCGAAGAAGAGGTGTTATTTATATTATTATTTTAAAGATTTATGAGAAATGTGTTAAAGAGGGGAATTTAGGCTTTAACTATGTAAATCTCATAATTTTGAGAGCTATGTATATTAATAAATCTATTTTTTTTAATTATATTATTTTTTTATGAGCTTTTTTCTCTACAACATTTCAATTACTAAACATAAGTAATTTAATAAAAAAAATGATTAATTTTAATTAAAAACATGTGTTTACATAGAGTTAGTATTACTAAATTTTGAATTGATTTGCAAATCAACAATAATTAAAATTTGTGAACAAAAATTTCATCTTCTCCTACATTCTCAGTCCCCACCTGCTATGGGTTGTTCATATAAAAATTTGGGAACTTTTCATTAAGAAATTCAATTGAGCTAAAATTACCTTCATTAATTAGCTAATGATTTGAAGATCTTCATCTCATTCCAATACAAAAAAACTCCAACTATGACCACAAAGAAGGCAGTAAAAAATCTATCAAAATTTTTTGAAATTGATCTATCTTTCCCCTAACCTTCTATCAACTATAAATCTTTCACTACCACTCCAAAAACTTTGAAATCTATTTAAATCCTTCTAGCATTGAGCACTTTTTTTTTAATCTTCACTTAAGTTGCCATACTTTTTTTTTTCAAATTCCTCATAATTTCAAAGCAATGCTAAATATTTTTGTAATGCATCAAAGGTGAAAATACTTGTTTGATCATCATTTTCAGCTCAGTTCCTTGGCAACCCACATGTAGAAGGTTGTTTTTTAATCAATGGAGGCACCATGAGTTGAAACGAAATAAGTATAAAGTACTAAATATGCTCAGAGTTTATATAATTTAGCCCTATAAATTTAGCAACATCAACATTCCTAATTGTTTAGTAATTTATAACAATTGAATTCAAGTCAAGATGTAATCACCCAAAAAAGGAAGTGAGAAACTGCCACACAATTTCACTTGCAAATTTTATATACAGAGAATAGTTTTGAATCATCCACCAACTTTAGTACTTGCATAATTCAACTATCATAGAATTTTCGAGCCAGTAGATTGATTGTTAACTCAACTTTGGTAGATTTCTAATTACCTATGAATTCCATAGAATGCTAAAGTATTCTAATCCAGAAGAAAGTTTCTAGCATACAAGAGCATTAAATTCTGGCTTTGGAAACTCGTCTTGGTTGTAATATTGGTGATGATAATGGCGATGATATCGCTAGCTATGGCTGTAATAGTTATGATGATGATAATAACGATGATATCTTGTAAGGATCATAACTATCACAGCTGAAGCTAACGATATCATTGTTATTATCATCACCAAGATGGTTTTTAAAAGTTAGAATTTAAAGTGGAAAAATACTTTAGGATCAGAAGACTATTTGTATTCTATGGTATTAAGAGAGAATCAATAATCTATCTATGCTTAATCAACAATAGATGACGTAGAATTTTTACATACTTTTTATGGGCGACAACATCGTAAGTTAAATTCAATCGTTCTAAATTACTAAGCAATTTTGAATGACAATGTTGATAATTCATCGTGTTGCATTTTTTTAATGGAATAGGGTGAGGACTTTTAGATCTGTTGTTAATTAATGAAGGCGATTTTAGATCAATTGAATTTGTGAATGAAAAATTCTAAATTTTTATGTGGACTACTCTTAGCAGGACAATAGGAGTTGAGATTTGTGAAAATTTTATAGCCCAATTTGGGTCGGTATGAAGTTGTTTGAATTGAGATGTTAGAAAGGTAGTGGGGATTTAATGCATTGACCAAAAGAGAAAAATATGAAAATAAAAAATTAATTGGTATATTTAATTTTCTAATACCTAATTATTATATTCAATAATCCAAACAGCCCATAACTTTCTACAATAAATTCAACATTTTCCCTCACTCAGCCAACCCCCACTTGGGGTGTAAGTCAGCCAAGCCACCTCGAGCTCACGAGTCGATCTTATTGAGCCACGAGTTCTAGCTCAATAGCTCAACTCGAAAGCTCGTTTAGCTGCTCGATTAAATTAAAACATATTTAATAATTAATTTACATTAGCATTATATAGTATATTTTAATAAATTTAAATTAATTCTATATTAAAAAAAAAGTCTAAAATTAAGAAATAGTGTTGAGCTCGAGCTTTCTAAATAAGCTAAAGCAATTGAGTTGAGCTTGAGCCTATAAATTTTTTAACGAGTTGAACTCAAGCCTAGTAAACGAGCTCGAGCTCAGTAAGAGCTAAACAAGTAGCTCAATCAGGCAGATACTACACTTGACTCAACTACTGCTAGGTTTTTTCCTTCACACAGCTTCTTCTTCCCGTGCAAGTCCCACAAGACAAAACCCGCCATTCGACCGGCTACACTCAACCTGCTTTACGTGGCATGGATTGAATGAGATGGAGAAAAGAGAGAAGACGAATTACATATGCATATCATTCTTTGTGTTATGTTGATTTCAGATCCGATTAGAGCTATACCACCCTCCCTCTATTGATCATTGATTCAGCTCACTCTTGGGTGCAACTATTGCTACACAAGATCATTGTGTTAAGGCCTGATTGCCCCTCTAATCTCTAAATCCGCCATTAGGGGTGTAAACAAAGTCGAGTCAAGTTCGAGTCACCCTTAGCGTGAACTTGAGCTTTATTAATTGTCAAGTTCGAGTTTGATCTCGAGCCCAATTTTATGAGTTTCAACTAAAGAAAAAAATAGTTATGATTCAAGCAGTTATCATAATAAAATAAAAAGAAATTAGAAGATAAATAATTATGAAAACCTTCGATATAAGAAAGTGAAATATATAGAAATATATATTTTTTACTTTAAAACAATGGAAGCGAGTTATGGAGCATAGATTGCGGCGTGATACAAAATCAATTTGGATTCATGCCGGGTAGGTCGACTATGGAAGCCATACATTTATTAAGAGGTTTGATGGAGAAATATATAAAAAATAAGAAGGATCTACATTAAAAAAAAGGGGAGGATCTACATATGATATTTATTGATTTAGAAAAAGCATATGATAAAGTTCCAAGAGAAGTGCATTGGAGAGTTCTTGAAAAGAAAGGAGTTAATAATGCTTATATTCAAATCATTAAAGATATGTATCCATGAGCTATTACTTGTGTTCAAACACAAGATGGTTTGACCAAGTATTTTCCTATTTCGGTTGGGTTACATCAAGAATCAGCCCTAAGCCCATATCTTTTTGCTTTAGTCATGGATGTTCTCACTAGACATTTGCAAGAGAATGTACCTTGGTGTATGCTTTTTGCTGATGATATTCTTCTTGTTGATAAGACTAGAGAGGGAGTTGAAAGTAAACTTGAATTATGGAGGTCAACAATAGAGACTAAAGTTTTTCGCTTGAGTAGATCTAAAACGGAATATATGGAGTGTAATTTTAGTAGTAATAGACCTAATGAGGAGACTGTGACTTTGGGCGTTCAAGTCATTAATAAGAGTACGCGTTTTAGATATCTTGGATCTATTGTTCAGAATGATGGTGAAATAGATGGAGATATTATTAGCAGAATTCAAGTTGGATGGTTGAAGTGGAGGAATGCACCGGGCCTGTTGTGTGATAGAAAAGTACCCCTCAAACTTAAGAGAAAATTCTATAAGATGGTAGTGAGGCCTGCAATGCTTTATGGTGCCGAATGTTGGCCTTTAAAAGAGAAGCATAATACTAAGTTAAGTGTGGCAGAGATGAGGATGCTCAGGTGGATGAGTGGCTTTACCCTTAGAGATAGGATACGAAATGAGCATATACGTGAAAAGGTTGGAGTAGCTCCAGTAGAAGATAAGATTAGAGAGAGTCGTCTTAGATGGTTTGGTCACATAAAAAAGGCGGCCTTCCGATGACCCGATTAGGATTGAAACACATTACTAAATGATGTTCTACATGTGAAACTTTTATGTATCGTCATGATAAAAATAAAGAGAAAAAAGTGAATCAGTGAGCAGAGGAATTAGAGGCTTAATTTTTTCTTTATTTTTTAATTAATTGTCCTTATGCCTCCTATTTGTTTACATAAATTCAAGAAACTCCAAAGAATAGTATGTTGATTCCTGAATTTATACAATAATATTGATATATCATTAATTATACGAGCGACGAGCTATTGTAATAGAAATCAGGCGACTCAATTTGGTTTGATTCCTTTCTTAGCTACTTGCTCATCTATTGTATGTTAATGCTTTCCATATTTTTTGTTGTTCTTTTGTCCTCTTTAACAAAAAAACTTTGCTCCAACTTAAAAATTCAACTTCTTTTAAACATGTCAATTTTATATTTGAACTTTAATTTAGAGTCCATTTTTTATTTTCTATAACCTTTCTTAATTGCTAAAATGTTGAATTTCTTCTTAAACAAAGTTTTTTACAATATACTCTGCATAAACATCTCATTTCTCATTTATATATCCTCATAATTTTGATAATTTAATAATTTTCTTATTAATTTTATTTTTGTTCGTCCTTGTATTAGTTACTTCATGAGAAAATTAAAGAGCTTAAAAAAAGCAATGGTCAAATCCTCAACTATTAATGAGATTAGTTCTTAACAAATTTTGACTTGTTGTTGCTAATTTTTAGTCTTTCTCATTATGGTCATTGATTATTGCTTGGATGATAAATTTATGCTCTTGTAGGTAATGTTATATGATAAGCTTAGTTTTTTGTTGAGTCGCTAATTCAATTATCTTATGGATAATATATTGATGTCAATAAATCTATCAATAAGAAACCGCTTACATTACAGATAAGCCTGTTTTTTAATTTTTCATCCAACTAGAATGAGTGTATTTTAAGGATAATAGAAGTTTATATGCCTATTGATTATATATAAATTATATATATGTGTGCAAATATTGTATTTAATGTTGATATAGAATTTAATATTATTGATATATATGTCATAAATTATTTGTAATTTTTGTCATATATATTTTTATTTTTTAAAATTTTATTCACGTGCACCATGTGCACGTGCATTTATACTAGTACTATATAAAAGTGATTTGGGATTCCACTCATATCAAATCTTGAACGTTCATTTATAAATTTTAAATTAATCAATATCATTCATATATGACTATTCAAATTCTCACTTTTATCACTTTCTAAAAATGTTTAAGATTACATGCTTCTTTAAAACAAAAGCAATAAATATTTTATTTACATCTACTTTTATGTTTACCGAGCGTTTCCCTATCCTCCCTCCGTATATTTTCTCTATCACATTATGCCGATCGTTCGGTTTCCAAATACGAAGCCGTCTTGAGCGTTTCGATTGCTAATGTACCTGACAGTTCCAATTCCAGATGCCACACCTCTCGCCATTTCATTTCCGCCCGTTCCACTTCCGCCTTACGGCTGCCAAGCCTCTTGCAGTTTCATCTTCGCCCATTCCACTTCCGGTTGCCCCGCCTCTAGGCGTTTCATTTTTGAATACTCACTTTGATGCAACGACCTTTCAGCGGCTACCAGACTTAGTCCCGAGCGTTTCACTTCAGCTTCCCGCACGAACGGCTCTAGGCGTTTCATTTCTGATCAGTTCAGCTTCCCACACAAAGTAGTCGCCTAGCCGAACGGATCCCATTTAAAAACCCCCAACACATCACTTCTTTCGCTTAATACTCTCTCTTCTCTCACTTGTCGAACGCAACTACTCATTCGCTTTTGTCTCTCGCCAAAACCATCAACCCACCAGTCGACTTGAACGATCCATCGTCAATTATCTCGCTCCAGATCGACATTTCTACGCTGCAGGGAGAAATATTCGTGAAAAGCCATGAGATATGTATTGATTCTGGCGACTGATCGACAGCTATCAAATGTATGTTTCCTTCTAATCGTTCTTCACCTTTAAGCTTTTATGTTTCTATGATCCTTATTTTTATTCTTGGTGTTGTGGCAATTTCTGCTTGTGTTATTGAATCATTAATCTGCGAGGTTTTTCGGGAAATAAGTGCTAAGGAAACTTCGGTTGAATACACAATTTTAGCGTCCTTAATTCAAATTTGGTTCGGATGTAGGAGTATTGTCATCAGTTGAACTGGTTATAGTGCGAATTAATAGAAGATATCATTTTTTTCAGCCAAATTTACCCCAAAGAGTTAAGGCTTTGGTTTTATAAGAAGACATATCATTCCCAATCATTGTTCAAATTAGTGAGTAGCTTTATTTTCAACGTTCTTCTCTATGATATTGAGACAGTTGAGTTTATTGATGGCCTTTCCTCCATGCATTGCTTGGTATTTCATTATCTTGAAGATGTGACATCCCCCATCAAACTTCAGCGCCCCTCTTTATGTCGGAGCGGATCTTGCTTTCCTTCAACTTCTCTTCCTTCTTCTTACATTAGAGGCATTCCAATGTCTTGGATAGGTGGCATCCCCTATCAAGCTCTAGAGCCCCTCTTTATGTAGAAGTCCTAATGGGTGATCACTCTCCCTTTAAACTACCCACGGCCAAAGAAGATCTTTTACCCCCTGCACAAGATGAACGTCCAAAGAGATCTTATAAGGTAGTCGGGGCTTAATTATGATTTAAATGATACTTAGTTTAAAAAATTGCCCATTTTTAAATTTCTCATAATCTCAAAGCAGAAGATTCCTAGCATTACTTCTCTCAAAATAAGGAGTTAAAGAAGTAACTCTATTTCACCCACATAATGATATCTTGATACCAACATGCACGCTTAATTAAAACAAATGAATCCGCTCATGCAGAATTTAAGTTTTTTAAGCTTTGCATCTGAAGGTCTTGGTTCTCATTCCTTGTGGACATAGTTCCCTGGCAATTCGCATTCGCATGATGAAGGATGATTTTTAATCAATGGCAGCAACTTAAATTGCAAGAAAATCAGTATAGAGTACTTCGCCCTACAAATTATCAACACCAGCATTCAAAACAGTTTAGTAATTCAAAACAATTAAATTGAAATCACGATGTTGCCACCCATAAAAGTAAGTGAGAAGTCTACCACTCAATTTAACATGCAACTATCATATGAAGAGATTAGTTCTGAGTCATCCACCAACAGTACCACTTGTTTCAACAATCATGGAAACCTGCAACGTATATAGATTGTAGATTCTCTCTTAATACCATAGAATGCAAGTCTTCTGATCCTCAAGTAACCTTCCAGCATACACGAGCCTCAAATTCTTTATTTTAAAATACGTCTTGCTTGCAATCTTGGTGATGATATTGGCAATGGTATCGCTAGCTTCAGTGGTGATAGTTATGATCTTTCCAGTAAAAAGTTTGGGAAATATCTGTATTTGAGCTTGCAAATGTAAAACAGATTGGTTCTTTATTTTGTAGAATGATAAGGTAAAGCTATCCTGAAGCTCAACTTCATTATGAAAAACTTTCATTTGACTAGCAGGAATTCCTCTTAAACTCTCAACAATGACCTTGACATCGCTAATGGTATATCCTGCCTTTACTTCAAGACTGAAGGTATTGTCACAAGCCATTTGGACATAGAGGAGAAGCTCAGCTAATGGATTCAACATGGCATAAACTGTAGAATCCTTTATGATACCACATTTAATTAATAACTGATCATCCTTGAGTGTTTTGCCACAAAAGATAAGAAGTTGCTGATCTGAAGGAATTTCCACCTCATCCTGAATCATGACTTTCAGTTTCTGAACTGTTTCCATATACTTCACATTAAGAGGTAAAGTTTTCTCCATTGATGGGATATTAATGGAAATTGGCATTCTTCCTTCTACCCAAACATCTATGGTGGAATCAGAATCAGTGGAAACAATGTAATCAGATAGTGCTTTGGTATCTTCTAGATGATTCCCAGCAAAAAAGAGCTCTTGTTGGTTGACTGAAGTCCCTTCAATCCTGTAGATCTTGTCTTTGATACTCCCAATTGTGTCAGAGCTTAAAACATCAAGTGTAAGAGATCTAATAACATTGAAGGAGACCTTAACCTGAAGCAAAAACAAATATTCAAAATTATCGATCATATTAAGCAACTAACAATGAAAAATGAAATTAGTAAAACAGTTCCACTTAATGATTAAAATCTACTGAATAATTCAATTCTATAGTTGATTTACCATATAAATAATCAACCGAAGAGATTTCTACTGCAACATTTTTCCCTATTTGACAGCGATAGCACAAATATTCATTTCGCTTGTATAAGGACAAATGCAGGACAAAAAGAACAAATATAAAAGAAGCATAAATAGGGAAGGAGCAGGAAGAACAAGATAAGTTTGTTCAAGAACTCAGAAAAATGTTATGCAAGCATATAGATATGGCAGAACTCAGAAGAAAATAAGAATATTTAAAACAGGCCATGTTCAGGTAAAGCAGTACCATCTTCTTCGAAGGCTCTTCGGTTTTCGCCGGGAGGTGCACCGTTGTTTCCATTTAGCTTCTCTAATGCAGGATCTTTTCCTCCAACTTGAACTGAGAAGTTAAGTTCCACCAAAGGCGGATCTTTTGGGCAATAAATGCCCGCCCAGCTAAGTGACGTTTGGGAAAAAGTGTATGAAGATATTTAGCATTTAAGTTTATAACAATTAGAATTTTAAATTAAAACAAAAATATCTTTAACTTTAAAATTTTGGACACTGTTCAAATCTCTTCATAATTTCTCTCTTAGAATATTTTTGGTCACTTCGTAGCAAGTTTTGAATTCTGCCAGTAACTTTGCATTTTGTCAATCTCATTTTTAGCTCGGGTCACAGGTTATATTCGGGTTCACTTTGAAATTAAATTGACATTATTTTACCCAAAAAAAAGATATTGTTCGATCCAACTCGAACCCGCTCGACTTGAACCGGCACTGTTCGGCTCGGGTCAAGTGACTTGCTATCACAACACCATCCTAGTTGAGCCCTGACCAACACCACCACTTGACCTTCTACTTGCACCCAAAAGAGTTCCGCTATCTGGTGAGAACACTTGACGGCTCATCATAACTTCTTAAGGATTTCATCAAGACATTTAACAAAGTGATATATCATATAAATAAATATGTCTAATAGATAAATCCTTAATTTTGAATGCAATGAATGTAAACCCTTTAAAAAAGAAAGATATTCAGTCCATAAATATTGTTCAAATGTATTTGGCATAAATTTGTAATAATATTATTATATTTTCACACTTTTGAAGTATAATAATTAAAAGAAGGATTTACATACATAACATTGAAAATTATAAGATTTCTATATTTGATAGCTAAACTTTATTATTTATGAAATATAACAATTAGCTAAATTTTATCAATGGTGTTGACAAAATCCTTGAGGCTATGAGGAAGTCGCAATGGGTTGTCGCAGGATTCTAGATTTATCCTGGGTGGAGGCTAGGAGTGCAAATGAGTCAACCCGACTCATTTGACTTTTAAGTTCGAGCAGATTGAGCTTGTTGGAATTTTGAGCATGAGTTCGATCCGAACAAAACTCAACTCGAATACTTGACAAGTCACTCGAAATGTGAGTACGCAGAACTTGGGTGACCAAAAAATTTCTCATGTTATTCCATCTCTTTCATTTTGCAGAGGTATAAAATTTTCTTTTGTAAGTTTTCTTCTGGTTCGTCCTTTGTGAGAAAGATGATTTTGCAATTTTGTTTCCTTTGCCCTATTCGTGAGAACGTGAAGAGAGCTTATGCCTCGCAAGCTGCTCGCAAGCTCTCATCAGACACCTCGATCCTAGTTCAAGCAGATCATTTGAGCTCGATCTCCTGTTCGAGCTCACTATCTAACCGATGAGCTGAGCTTGAGTTAAGCCTGACTCGAGTTCGACTTAACTCGTTTACACCCCAAGTGGAGGCTGAAGTTTATTTAGTGACATTAACCTTGGCTTAGCTAGGAGGGCATTAAGGCAGTGGATAAAAGTAGTGAATGTATGGCCTTAAGATTAATACAACGAGCGACATAGGATAGTTGTGTGATAAGGACGGTGTAGCATAAGCATCAACTTTCAGGATAGACGAATACTAGTGAAATCAACATGTTGAATTCGATGATAGATTGTAATAGAGAAACGAAGAAGTGTTATTTATATTATTATTTTAAAGATTATGATAAATGTGTGAGAGGGAAATTTCGGCTTTAACTATGTAAATCTCATAATTTTGAGAGCTATGTATATTAATAAATCTATTTTTTTAATTATATTATATTTTATGAGCATTTTTTTTCTACAACATTTCAATTACTAAACATAAGTAATTTAATAAAAATTAATTAATTTTAATTAAAAACATGTGTTTACATAGAGTTAGTATTACTAAATTTTGAATTGATTTGCAAATCAACAATAATTAAAATTTGTGAAAAAAAATTTCATCTTCTCCTACATTCTCAGTCCCCACCTGCTATGGGTTGTTCATATAAAAATTTGAGAACTTTTCATTAAGAAATTCAATTGAGCTAAAATTACCTTCATTAATTAGCTAATGATTTGAAGATCTTCATCTCATTCCAATACAAAAAAACTCCAACTATGACCACAAAGAAGGCAGTAAAAAATCTATCAAAATTTTTTGAAATTGATCTATCTTTCCCCTAACCTTCTATCAACTATAAATCTTTCACTACCACTCCAAAAACTTTGAAATCTATTTAAATCCTTCTAGCATTGAGCACTTTTTTTTTAATCTTCACTTAAGTTGCCATACTTTTTTTTTTCAAATTCCTCATAATTTCAAAGCAATGCTAAATATTTTTGTAATGCATCGAAGGTGAAAATACTTGTTTGATCATCATTTTCAGCTCAGTTCCTTGGCAACCCACATGAAGAAGGCTGA
>NW_021572020.1:31933-36170 GCF_001605985.2 Dendrobium catenatum
CGGTGGTCCTACGAGGCTCCGGTGGTGGTCCGGCGAGGCTCGGACGGTGGTCTGGCGAGGCTCTGGCGGTGGTCCGGTAAGGCTCCTGCGGTGGTCCGACGAGGTTCCGGCGGTGGTCGAGGAGGAGCTTCTTCCTTCTCTTCCTTCTCTTCTCTTCTTCTCTTCTTGCTTCGGTCCCCTTTTCAAGAGAAATTAGGGGTCTATTTATAGATTTTTTGGAGTGGCATGGACTGTAAATAGGTGAGAGATCATGGGCAAATGTGGAGTGGTTCAATGGATAGCTGATATTGAATCCTTTGATCATGGACCATTCGTGAAGCATTTTGAGGCCTTAACGATTTTGTAATTAAGTGATCTTGGGCTCGTTGGATTTGTCTCATCGAGCCGCTCGATTTGACTATAAGCTCGTCATATTTGGAAACCGTTTGGTAACTCAAACAGTGATACGAAGCTTCCAACACCGCTTCAGATCCTTGATTTGAGCTCATTTGGGCTCGAATTGAAACAAATTTTGTCTCGTTGGATTTGTATTTCCGAGATGCTCAGTTTGACTATAAGTTTGTTGAAATCGGAGTTTAGGTGATCCCGGATTTAATTTTAGAAGTTTTCGGTCTGATTTTTGCCTCGAGATTCGTGCCCGATCAAGTTGATTTTTTGAGTACGTATCAATGACACAAAGAAGGCAGTCAAAAATCTATCAAAATTTTTGAAATTGATCAATCTTTCCCCTAACCTTCTATCAACTATAAATCTTTCACTACCACTCCAAAAACTTTGAAATCTTTTTAAATCCTTCTAGCATTGAGCACTTTTTTAAACAAATGAGGGGGGTGGGGGGTCAAAGGAGTAACACCTATTTCATCTATACAATGTCAGCATGATACACATAAGCAGGTTTAATTTAAACAAATGAATCATCTCAGGTGGAATTTATGTTTCCAACCTTGCATTTGAGGGTCCCTAGTTCTCATTCCTAGTGAAAATACTTGTTTGATCATCATTTTCAGCTCAGTTCCTTGCCAACCCACATGAAGAAGGCTGATTTTTAATCAATGGAGGCATCATGAGTTGAAACGAAATGAGTATAAAGTACTAAATATGCTCAGAGTTTATATAATTTAGCCCTATAAATTTAGCAACATCAACACTCCTAATTGTTTAGTAATTTATAACAATTGAATTCAAGTCAAGATATAATCACCCAAAAAAGGAAGTGAGAAACTGCCACACAATTTCACTTGCAAATTTTATATACAGAGAATAGTTTTGAGTCATCCACCAACTGTAGTACTTGCATTATTCAACTATCATAGAATTTTCGAGCCAGTAGATTGATTGCTAACTCAACTTTGGTAGATTTCTAATTACCTATGAATTCCATAGAATGCTAAAGTATTCTGATCTAGAAGAAACTTTTCAGCATACAAGAGCATTAAATTCTGGCTTTGGAAACTCGTCTTGGTTGTAATCTTGGTGATGATAATGACGATGATATTGCTAGCTATGCTGTGATAGTTATGGTGATGATAATAAAGATGGTATCTTGGAAGGACCATAACTATCACAGCTGAAGCTAACAATACCATTGCCATTATCATCATCAAGATTGCAAACAAGATAGTTTTTAAAAGTTAGAATTTGAAGTTCATGTATGCTGGAAAAATACTTCAGGATAAGAAGACTTGCATTCTATGGTATTAAGAGAATCAACAATCTATCTATGCTTAATCAACAATCCATCTATTGTATCCAACATTCAATGATAGCTAAATCAAGAACTAGTATTGTGTATGATTCAAAACCTGAGCAATCGAGTCAAGCTCGAGCCTATAATTTTTGTAACAAGTTGAACTCAAGCTTAGTAAATGAGTTTAAGCTCAGTAAGAGCTAAACAAGCTTAGCTCAATCAGGAAGATACTCGACTTGACTCGACTACTGCTGGATTTTGGCTTCATCTTCCCGTGCAAGCCCCACAAGACAAAACCCGCCATTTGATTGGCTGCACTCAACCTGTTTTATGTTACACAACTGGAAGGAAATAGAGAAAAGACAAAGGCAAACTACATATGCATGTTATACATGAACTCCTGTATTCTAATATATTTTAAAATTTATTTTAATTAATATTTTTTAAACCAATTAGTTCACGAGCTAACATGTCCAGTCCAGACTGGCTCGAGTTTAGCTCGATAGCTCATTAAACTTAGCTCATGAGTCATTTATTGAGTTAAGTTTGACCTACTTGACTCACTTACATCCTTACCAACTATATTATTGATAATGATTTTTTTTGTACCATACTTTTATTATATTAAAAATGCATTAGATTTTTTCTTATTATTTTGTTTCAAAGCTTTGAAATTTAAATAATTTAATGTGAATTCGAGACAATTAATCAAAAAAGAAAAAAAAATGAGTATTTCATATCATTTACACCAAAATTATAACTATTTTCAAAGCACAAAGCAACTTCTTCATTTTGGCTATAGACTAATTTGAAAGGAAAAAACATAGCATATTTATCAGCTTTTCTCTTTTTTTATAATATTTGATCTCTTACACTTGATATTTTAAGCTCTGACACAATTGGGGGTATAAAAATTTATGTCTACAAAGAGTTGGTGCTGCTAATTTTTTAATTGATTTGTAAATTAGCTATAATTAAAATTTGTAGGCTCAAACAGAACAATTTCTCCTACACCCACAGTCCCCACTACCTTTTTAAAATCCCAAACAATTTCATATCCAAATGGTTCAGTAATCTGAACCAAACCTGACCCAGATCCAAACTTGACCCAATTTTTCATATGGGTCAAGAATTATAACCTAAACTAACCCATTTGTTAAGCGAGTTGGTTCGAAATCAAATTTTTTGGGTCATGTCAAAAATTGATACTCATATTCATATCTATTCATATTTAGCTATAATCTTTTCATAAAATCACAACTCCTATTGTTCATCTGCTGTGAGCATACCATATAAAAATTTAAAATGGAATCCATTCACAAATTCAATTGATAAAAAAATTACCTTCATTAATTAACTAATGATATAAAGATCCTCACTCTATTCCATTAAAACAAACTAATTTACCAAAAATCTATTAATAATTTTGAAATTAGCCAAATTTTCATCAGCCTTCCTTCACAGTAAATCTATTGCTATCACTCCAACAACTTTCAAATCCATTTAATTATTTCACATCACTAAGCAAAAATATTTTTAAATCATCACCGAAGTTGCCTTACATTAATTGTCAAATTTTTCAAAATTTAAAAGTGGCCATAGATATTTTTTTAATGCATCAATGATTAATAACATTACTTATCTCAAAATAAGGAGTGAAAGAAGTAACTTCTATTTCATCCACCAACAGTACCACTTGCTTCAACATAACCTGCGACGTATATCAATTGTTGATTCTCTCTTAATACCATAGAATGCAAGAGTCTTCTGATCCTCAAGTAACTTTCCAGCATACTTGAGCTTCAAATTTTTGCTTTTAAATTTCGTCTTGCTTGCAATCTTGGTGATGATAATGGCAATGGTATCACTAGCTTCAGCTGTGATAGTTATGATCTTTCCTGTCATAAGTTTGGCAAATATTTGTATTTGAGCTTGTAGATGTAAAACAGATTGGTGCTTTATTTTGTAGAATGATAAGGTAGAACTATCTTGAAGCTCAACTCCATCGCGAAAAACTTTTATCTGACTAGCAGGAATTCCTCTCAAACTCTCAACGATGACCTTGACATCGCTAATGGTATATCCTGCCTTTACTTCAAGACTGAAGGTATTGTCACAAGCCATGTGAACATAGATGAGAAGCTCAGCTAATGGATTCATCATGACATAAACTGTAGAATCCTTTATGATACCACATGCACTTAATAACTGATAATCTTTGAGTGGTTTGCCACAAAATATAAGAAGTTGCTGATCTAAAGGAATTCCCACCTCATCCTGAATCATGACTTTCAGTTTCTGAACTGTTTCCATATGCTTCACATTAAGAGGTAAAGTTTTCTCCATTGATGGGATTTTTATGGAAATTGGCATTCTTCTTTCTACCCATATATCTATGGTGGAATCAGAATCAGTGGAAACAATGTAATCAAATAGTGCTTTGGCATCTTCTAGATGATTCCCAGCAAAAAAGAGCTCTTGTTGGTTGATTGAAGTCCCTTCGACCCTGTAGATCTTGTCTTTGATACTCCGAATTGTGTCAGAGCCCAA
>NW_021572020.1:36458-38939 GCF_001605985.2 Dendrobium catenatum
GCGGGCAGCAAGCAGCGGGCACGGGCAGCACAGGGAAGGCTGCGCGCGGGCAGCGCGGGCGGGCAGCGGCGGGATTCAAAATTTTTTGAGTTAAACGGGTTCGCGGGTTGACCCGGCAACCCGCCAGGTCAACCCGAACTCGACCCGTTTTTTAAATGGGTCAATTTATGGAACCCGAACCCGACCTGTTTTGAAATCGGGTCGGGTCCAAATCGAATTTTCCGGGTCGGGTCCGGGTCGGATTTTCGTGTCGTGTCAAATTGACACCCCTATATATATATACTATTATATAAAAGTGGTTTGAGATTACATCTATAGTAAATCTTGGCCGTTCATCTATAAATTTTAAAATAATCTACAACATTCATATATGATTATTCAAATTCTATCATTTATCACTTGCTATAAAAAATATATTTATTCATTTATTTATTGCCACAATTAATTCTAATATGGACCAATTAATGTCCATTCATATATAACTTTTTAAATTATATCATTTATCACTTTCAATAAAACATATATTTATTCATTTATTTACTGCCACAATTAATTCTAATCAATTAATGCTTGTTTTTACGTGCTAATTTATTTCAAACAAAATAAAGCCCTCCTCAATTACCTATTATTATTAATGTTTAAAGTTTTATTAAAGTGCAATTAAAAAAAGAACTTATAATTTTCAAGAAAATCCGACTTAAAAAATAAATAGTCTGTTTATTAAACATAATTTAATACCAAAAATGATTCATGAATGATAGAAAATCCATATCATATAAAACTTATCCTAATGATTATAATTATTTATAATAATAATTTTTTTTATCTTACTAATGATAATATAATTAAAATTTATGATATGAATTTTTATTTTTATATTTTTAGTCACGTGAATTTAATGCAAGGACATTTTTACTAGTCTAAACTACTATATAAGTGTGGCTTGGGAATCCACCCATAGCAAATCTGGATCGTTCATCTATAAATTATAAATTAATCTACAACGTTCATTATAAACACTTCATATCACTAAAAATTAAACGACTAATAATGAATCTATACTATCTACACTACTATTATAAAAGCCGTTTGAATTTCCTTGCACATCAAAACTTGTCCATCTATTTTATTTCTTATGAAATTATCTTATCCCTTCATTGTATTATAACTAATTAGTAAATCTTAAAATATATAATAAATATAAAAATTAATGCTTGTTAATAAAAATTAATGCTCATTAATATCGCTTGGCCTGAACTTCTTGATCTCTGTCGTTTTATCCGTAGGTTTATTCTTCAATTATTTGAGCCTTTTGAACTTCTACTAAAATCATTTGTCTGCCTTATGTCTATTTATTCATAGAATTCTATTGTAACCTTTTGTATTCCGATTTCTCATACTTAGGCTTCGTTTGGGACGGCTTTTTTATTGCTTTCTAAAATAGAGTTTTAGTACAAATTTTTTATTTTTGTACTAAAACTCAGTTTTAGAAAGCAATAAAAAAGCCGTGCCAAACGAAGCCTTGGGACGTCTTTTTTATTGCTTTCTAAAACGGAGTTTTAGTACAAATTTTTTTATTTTTGTACTAAAACTCCGTTTTAGAAAGCAATAAAAGAACCATCCCAAACGAAACCTTAGTCTACTAACATTAAGCACGATTGGTGGAAAGCAAAACAACAAATTCACCCAAATTGCAATCGGGATTCATTCCAATTCGATCGTAGTTATCAACTTGTTTGTTGTGCATACTTTTAAGGTCTGAAATCCATTATTAATTGGTTTAAAAAAAATAAAAAAAAAATAGCAGATGCAGTAATAACTTATTCAAAACAAATACTCAGCTTCAAAAATCAACTACTTCTTAAACACTTAACTATTATCACAATATCAAATGATCACTTGCGACGCTTTGCCTCTCCGCTAGGGTTTCGGGGCGGCGTGCCTCTTTTTTTAAGTTGAAGTTGATTGGAGAGGTATCTGTCACAGTTCTTGATTCTACCCATATTTTGATCAAATTGGATGACTTAGATTATTGTAGAATTTTTTGCCATCGTTCTTAGTTAGTTGTTAACTGTTTTATGAAAATTACGAAATGGTCACCGTCGTTGGATATCGGTGCCGAGTCGCCGATCATTCTAATCTGGATCTCTTTTCCTGAACTTCGGGGGGGTTCGTTTCTCAGGGAAGTCCTTTTTTCTGGGTTTTTCTTTCGTTTTCTGTTGTTTTTGTCGGCATGCATCCGAATAAGTTAAGAGATCCTGGTTTTTTTGGGGGATCTCTCATTCTAAGTCTTTTCTTCAAGCTCTTGCTGGCTCTTCATCTTCTTTTCCGGATTTGGAGTCATCTACCTTCCGTGGCCTTCCTGCTTTGTTGGTTTCTGATGAAGAAATAAGGGCTTTGGCGGAACCTTTTAGGTTTTCTCTGGTTGGTTTTTTCCCTACGAAGCGTCCCTCTCTTGAAGCTATCCGAATTTTTTTTTTT
>NW_021572020.1:39365-71237 GCF_001605985.2 Dendrobium catenatum
GATTTTGGAAGAAGTATTACCACGCCAGAAAAAATTATTAATAAGCCTATGTAACTTATTACAAACAGTTTTGGTAGGGCCAATAGTTTGAAAACTATAAACAGGTAAAGCACATAAGACACTTTTGATAAGAGTGAGTCTGCCACCAAAACTGAGGAAATTAGAATCCCAAGATTGAAGTTTATTTTGAACCTAAGTAATGAGATCATTAAATAAAAAAGAAGATTTCCTACCTTTAAAAAGAGGAACACCCAGATATTTTAAAGGAAGAGTAGACTGTGAAAAACCAGTAGCATTATTAATAGCTAAAATACGCTGATTAGGGATCCACTTAGAAGCAATAAAACAGCTTTTGTTTTTACTAAAGGAAAGACCACTACTTTTTTCAAAATCATTCAGGAAAAGCAAAATCCGATGTATTCTGTTAATGGCAGCATTAGTAAAAATGATAAAATCATCTGCAAAACATAAATGAGAAATAGGTAAACCACCTAATGTTTTAAAATAAAGATCAGGGTGAGTTTGAAACAAGTTATCCAGCCCCCTAGACAAAATATCAGCAGCAATAATAAAAAGAGCTGGAGAAATAGGATCACCTTGTCTCAGCCCATTAGAAGACTTGAAGAAACCATGTTTAGAACCATTAATAATGACAGAAAAATAAACATTGTTAATACAATTCTTAATAATATTAATGAAATCAGAATTAAAACTAAAAAGTTCAAGGGCTAAATAAATAAAATTCCAATCAATGTTATCATAAGCTTTAACAATATCCAACTTGATAATCATATTACTCCCCCTAACTTTAACATCCAAATCATGAACTAATTCGTGCGCCAAAAGGATGTTATCAGTAATGGCACGCCCTTTCACAAAACCCATCTGGTGGGGGGAAATAATTTTAGGTAAAAGCACAGCAAGGCGATTACTAATAATTTTCGAGATCAATTTATTAAAGCAAGTACATAAGCTAATAGGACGAAAATCATTCCAAGTTTTGATAGAATTATTCTTGGGAATAAGAACTAAGGAAGTAGAAGAGAAAAATTTAGGCATCGGAGAGCCCGCGAAAAAGTCAAGAACCGCATTATAGATGTCAAAAGAGATAATATCCCAAGATTTTTGAAAAAAAAGGTGGTAAAGCCGTCAGTACCAGCCACAGAATCACAATTCATATCCATAATAGTCTTCTTAACTTCCTCCAAAGTCGGTGTACTATTAAGGAAAATGTTATCCTCAATAGACACAAGACTTGGGATAAAGGAAAAATCCCTAGCAAGGTCAGGATTGAAATTGTTGTTAAAGAGGTTTTGAAAATGCCCAATCGCTAAATTATAAATATCCGTGGGATTGTCAGTAAGAGAACCATCTTCCTTTTGGATTTTACTGATATTGTTTTTCACACGTTTTCTCTTGACAAACGCATGAAAAAACTTAGTATTCCTATCTCCTTCAACCAAATTTTTAGCAGCCACTTTTTGCTTCCAAAAAATCTCTTCCTGATTTTGAAAGTTAAACAAATCAATTTTGTACTTGTTTAAGAGAGCTAAATTAGCCACAGAAGGATCATTGCTATATAGGATCTCGGTGGAGTTAACAAGCTGTTCAGCATGAATAATATTAGAAAAGATGTTTCTAAAGACATGCCGATTCCACCAGTTAAGGACATATTTTAATCTTTTAAGCTTAAACCAAAGCCGAATCATACCTTTAACATCATTATCAGGGTGAAGAGGAGCATTCCGGTTAGTTTGGACAACATCTAAAAAGGAATTATTAAGCAACCACATATTCTGAAATCTAAATTGAGAAGGAGCATTATACTGCTTAATGTTGATATTAATAAGTAACGGAGAATGGTCCGATAAAGTTCTAGTAAGATGTTGAACCTTGGTACAATTAAAATAATTGATCCAAGCATCATTAAAAAGGACACGGTCAAGTCTTTGCCATAAATGACCCCTATTCCAAGTGAACTTATCCCCAACAAAACCAATGTCAATTAAATTACAAGATAAAATCATGTTGTTAAAATCATTCATAGAACGATTAGATGGATAAGATCCACCCCTCCTTTCAGAAATACAAGTAATGGCATTAAAATCACCTCCGACAAGCCAGGGGAGGTTGCATAAACTGTGAAAATCAATAAGAGACTCCCACAAAACTTTTCTACTGTAAAGAGAAGAAGCAGCATACACGAATGAAGCAAAACATTGAACATTAAAAGCCTCAACTTTACAATGAAGAACTTGGGGATGATCACCAATAACATCAATGTTAATAGGAAGTTTCCAAAAAACCCATATTTTATTGGAGATATTAGAAATAGCATGGTCAAAACCCAAAAAATGACATGTATCATTTAATTTAGAAGAGGCAATTAGGGGCTCAAGAAGAATAAGCATAGCAATATTATGAACACGACATAAGTTTTTAACACGAATACGAGACGAAGGGCACCCAAAGCCCCTAACATTCCAAATAATTGTATTAAACATAAAAAAGATGTTAATGAGAAGTATTTGACCTAGTGTTCCTAGGAGGTTGCAAAATCACCTGTTTAGATTTCCTACCTTTTTTACTCTGAACTTTAATAAAACTATTATCATTATCCTTTCTAGCATGACATTTAGCATTCATGTCCAAATCTTCAGAATCAGAAAAAGCATCACTATTATAGTTAGAATGGATAGGAGACTTACCCTCCGAGAATAGTGAAGAACCATCATCTTCCATGAACTTACCATCGTCGCTCCAATTATCATTATTCTTTAAACCCGCCATTTTTAAAGAAACAGAGTTAGCTTTAGGAGGTAAAAGAGAAGGGTTAATTTCTCCTTCCTATAAAGAAAAGTTAATATTATCATCTTTTTCCCCAATTATATGCACATAAAGAGAAATATTTTCCTGCTCAACAATAGGATCCAAAACACCATTAACGTTAGAGATAGGTAAATCATTTTTGCATTGAAGAGAATTACCCAAGTTTTCAACCACATTAGCAACATCAATTTCCTTTGCATTTTCCATAACCGTTAAAGTATGGCTAACCTCACAATTATTGACAATTGCTTCCTGTTCAAAGCATTTCTGAACCATAACCTCAGAAGGCACCTCAGAAGTATTCCCGTGAATATTTTCAACAGGGGAAGATTTGATTTCAGCACTCTCCAACATTTTTCCCTTCTCCTTCTCCATGCAACACAATTCATCAGAATGATTGGGCTGCTTCTTTTCAACACGTAAATTAGGAAATTTTTTAAAACATTCATTCACAGCATGACCATGCATCTTGCAAAAAGAGCAAAAAATAGGTACATTTTCCAATTCAACTTTTTGAAAATAGCCTTTAACCTCTGAACCGATCCAAATTTCCGAAGGATATTTTTTAGAAACATCAAGTTCAACTACCCTAGCCACGGAAGGCCTAGAGACCGACGCAGTGGCTTGGTCAGTTTGTAAAGGTCGGCCAAAGATTGAAGCTAAACCAAAAAGAATTTGCTGATTAAATAAATGAAGTCTCAAATTAGGAAAAGACAGCCAAACCGGAGCTATCGGGGATTCCTCCCTAACGTCAAAGTCGGGAGTCCATTTCAACAACCTCATCTGGCAAGCTTGAATGTAGTAAGATCGACGAGAAAACAATCTACTAGAATCTAAATCATTAGAAAGTTGAATAGCAACATGCCTTTGATCAAGTAAGCCAACATGAAAGGAACCAGAAAGTTTGAGATTCACGAAGAACTTCCGAATCACATCTAGGTTAGGCCTTCTTAAAATAAATTTACCAACTAAAGTGAAAGCAAAAGGTGCAGCAAGTTGTTCAACAACAGTATCCTCAAAAAGCAAAGCCGGAACACCTTTAAAAGAAGCTTGAATAAAACTCAGTTTCGGAGCAAAGCTAGAACCCCCAGCAAGGGCCTCTTTAAAGGATCTAGTTTTTTCCTTCCATAAGAGGAGGTTTTGGGTGTGATGATGACGGAACCGTCATCATCCCACACAAAGACAGCCAGAAAAAATCAAACCAAAGACGAGATAAGGAGCAAAACACTAGGATCTAAGAAAAGGAAACGAAATCACCGGAGAAAACCAGTCGGAACGCCTCAGATTTGCGAAGCACAACAAACCCTAGAAATCGCCTCCAAATCGCCACGGGAGAAAACAGAGGATGCCCTTGAAACTTGAACGGCAATGCCAATGCTTCATGGTGCATAATCTTAGTCATTAAAAGATAAGCATAAATTAAATAAAGTATTGTAGAGAATATGGATTTGAATGTGATTACCTAAGAAGTTCATGACGCAACTTTATATAAGAAGTAAAAAAAAAAGAAAAAAGAAAAAAAAAAACTTTATATAAGAAGCATCTAATTTCAATATACATTTCAAAATATTCAACAATTTGAAAGATTGGGTAATGCGGTCCATGTGAAAAATAATATTTTTTATTGGAAGTATCCTTAAGATTTATTTATAATTATTTTAGTTTTTTATATTACAAATACTTATTTATTTGGTTTGTCTTTGAATTAATTTTTTTAATATTTTTTAAAAAAATCTTAGTTATTCTTAAAGTACTAAAAACAACTTTAAGATGTTTTGAGTATTTTTAAAAATAATTATTATCTTTAGCCTCTGCAATCGCTGTCATGTCATTGACGGTCATCTCACCATTGTCATTAGACTCATTACCTTGTAGGCGACCATGATTAGTCCACTAGTGACCACAGACACCATCAATTAAATCATCATATAAAAATTTTATTAAAAAAATTGTAGATTTTTAGTATACTGAATAAATTTCAATTCATGTAAATATATAAATAAAATAAAATAAAAATAAAAAATAAAGGTGATCCTAAACGACCTTTTAGGGTTTAATTGTGTGACAAGAGAGACAAGGGTTATTAAGACATATAAATGCCTGAAGAATGATTTATGATTATGGAGAGCAACATAGATCATCCAAATTGAGTATTTGAGGATTTAAAAAAAATAACGAGACTTCTTCAAAAATTTTGACTTAATTTATGACTTTTGGTGACTAACATGACTTATTTGAATAGTTTAAATATTTTATGGAGAGGTTGAAGCCATAAATTTTTGCACCGAATAAAATGTCAACTTTAGGGAGGAGGGAAATTATAATTTGATACGGCATCGCAAAATCATCTTGATCGGGCACGAATCTCGAGGCAAAACCTAGTTGGAAACTTCAAAAATTAATTTTCGGGAGCATATGAACTCCGATTTCAGCGAGCTAACAGTCAAACTGAGCGTCTCGGAAATACAAACCCAACGTCACCAAGATCAACCCAATCCGAGCCCAAATGAGTCCGAATCAAAGGTTCGAAGTTCTGTTGGGAGGTTCAAACCGCAATTTGAGTTACCAAACGGTCTCCGATTTTGACGAGCTTATACTCGAATCGAACGGCTCGACGAGACGAATCCAACGAGCCCAAGATCATCAAATTCCGAAATCATTAAGGCCTTCAAATGTCCAACGAACGATGCATGATCGAAGGATTCGATATCGGCCGTCCATTCGGATCACTCCCAATTCGCCCTTGATCTCACGCCTATTTACGGGCTGTGCCACTCCAGAAAAACTATAAATAGAGCCCTCATTCTACACCAAGGGGCTCAAGTGAAGAGAGAGAGGAAGAAGAGAAGGAGAAGGAGAAAGGGGAATAGGAGATTCCTCACCTCCTCGACCACCACCGCCGGAGTTTTTCCTGCCGCTTGAAGACGCCGGAACTTTGCCGGATTTTCAGGAAACTCAGGGAATTCGCAGGATTTTGTGAATTTCGTGGAAAAGACAAGTTGTATTTGGATTATCCCGACTTGTGGGAAGAAATCCGCCATTTGTAATCTACGAAAATACTAGTGGAAATTTGCAACTGGGCGAGGCCCCGTGGTTTTTCCCATTTTTGGGTTTTCCACGTAAAAACTCTTGGTGTTCATTCCTTTTTCCTGTTTGTGTGTTAAACTTACGTACAACGCTCAGACGCGAATTTACAAACTCTACCGCCGCGTATTTTCTACCACGCAACATAATTATTAAGAAGTTTATTGGTTCATGACTCATAATTTTTCTAAAATTGTAATTTCATGACACAAATTTTTAAGATCAAAATTATTTTATGAATTGAACACTTAGGTGTTCTAAAATATAGGATAGTTGATATATCACCACAAAATCTATCCAATAAAGCATCAATCTTAACCAAGTATGTGAAGTAGAAAGTCAGGATTATCTTTAAGATTATTTAAACTCTATCTTTAGTAAACTTATAACAAAAATGAATATTTTGTTGAAATAAATTTCATGACATTAATGTGCTTTGATCTAAGTTGAAATGGGCTTAAATCAGTACTCAAAAGTATATTTGAGAACTATATGACACAATTTGATGAACCAAACGGTGTTCGATTATTCAGTTTTTATAGTAAAAAAAGATTGTCAATTGAGAGGAATCAAATGAGCTCAATATCACTTAAATTTGATAATACTTAAATGCATAATTAAGAATGATTATGATAAATGGGCTGGATCAACGTGAATCATCTAATAAATTGTTAGAGATTTTGACAAAAATAATTAAATTAACTTTAAAAAAAAATTATAAATAGCTCATCATTCTTCACACATGAAGGGCAACTAGAGTTTGAGAGAGTTCACAGATTTGAAAATTTTTGGAACTTTGCACAACGATCAACATCGAAGGTCATGACCTAGTAATCTCAAAACTCCTATTATGATCTCTTACCTTATTCATTTTTTAAATATAGGACTTTGGTGTAGTATTATTCCTAAGATAACCTACAACTAAGAGCGATAGATGCATTCAAATATAAACAATCAAAATTATAACATCACTTAGAGGTGTAAGTTCAACTTGTTTATGGATTTGCGAGAATAACTTATTGACTTTTGAGCTTGAGCTGCTTGAATTATTTATAGGCTCGAAAGCTGCTTGACGAGTCATTCGTAGTGGGACGAGTTGAGCCCTAGCTCATATTTTGAGCTCGACTCGAATTCGAGCTCAAGATTGGATAGCAAGTCGAGCTCGAGTTAGGCCTGACTCGAACTCGATTCGACTTAACTCGTTTACACCCCTAATATTCCTAATCACGAATAAAGGATGATTGATATATAGAAATTATTGTGAAACTTTGCTATGTACCGATCACATGAGTTTTTAGAAAGACAAACGGTGTTATAAAAGAAACATTCAGGTATCTCTGTTGTTCGAAAGCTCGAGTTACTTTTAATTTGATATATAAAGGACATTTCAAACCTTACTGCATATTTTTTCAAAAACATAAGAAATGGGGATATTGGGCCATTACCAATACTATGCATGAGCCATCTAAAGTCAGAATTTTTGTTAAAAATTAACAATTTTATAATAATTTTATTTTAAGGTGAAATTATCTTCTTATTTTAGTGCATACATATTAAATTTTATATATTTATATATCGAGTATTTAATTAATTAATTATATATATATATCACTTTAAATTAATTTAAATACAAAAATATTATATCATACAATTTTTTTTTCGGGGAGCAATATACTTTTTCATATGCTATATAAATTAGCTCGGCCGGCGGCCCGGTGCGGGCCTTTTCGGAACGGTTTCCTCCTCCGCACAAGTACACTCGGCAGTTCGAATCCTTTAGTGTTATCTGGGAATGTAAACGAAACCAGTGATGAAGGCCGAAGGTGATTCCCCTCTTCTAAATGAACTTTTATTTGGTCCGGTGAACGTACGTAGAGCTACGTCCGGTCGGCACTAAGATTGCATGCACAAAATGAGAAATACCGAGCAATACCAATAATAATGAGAAATATCATTAGGTGAAGATGAAATACCGAGTTATACTGAGTTATACCGAGCAATACCGAGTTATATCAAAAAATACCGAGATTTCTCTGTATTGCTCTGTATTGCTCGGTATAACTCGATATTGATCTTTTCAGAATGATATTCCTACATATTATCAAACAATACCTGTCAATACCGAACAAACATTGAGTAACAAGGCTCTGACTGCAGAGGAAGTAATAATTGTTCCTTCTAAATACTGATTAATCGCCGCCTCCTTTTTCCTCTGCAGAAACGTATCTCATCAAGGTTTCCTGTCATCTTCTTGATTTAAGATCAAAGGCTTGGTCGTAAGTGAGTTCTTAGCTTAGAAGTTATTGGATTCTTTCTACGTGCTAGGGTTAGATACTTTGCAGCTGTTGGCAATGTCTGCCGGAACGGAAAATCTCTGGCGCTGTAAGAATTTTATTTCGATTTGAGTATTTATGGCTTTTCGATCTATTTTAGAAGGACAAGCGCATTCTATATAGCCTAAAACTGCCCCTTTTTGCCCTTTTCTATGTTCTTTAGTTGTGCCTTGTTAATATTCTAAGTATCGTTTTTGTGAAACATATACACTGTTTTAGTAAAACCTGAAAACACAGGTCGCATTGAACCAATTTCTAGGATTTCTATCAAGAATTAATTTATCTTCATATTTTTGATTTGAAGATGTTGTTAGCTTAGGATTGGGTTATGAACGATATATTTTAAGGCTGAAGTTCTTTGCTTTTAATTTGTACTAGTGTTATGATTTGATTGTTTGATGTGGAATATGGTTTTTATTTTGTTGTATTTTTGTTTTATGCATTTATTTAAGCAGGTTTGGAGTATTGGTCCCAGAAAATTAAGAAGGTTGTACCACATGTAGAACACTGGTATTTGTTCTCAAAAGCTGGTGTCAAGGTAGAGAATGGTGGAATATCTCCAGGTGCCCAAAAAGAATCATTTTCCAGGTCGCATTGGTAGTTCTAGTAATCTGACGGAAACTGGCAGTTGGGTTGAGATAGAGTGCCCACTTTCTGAGATAGCCTTATATGAGAAATTCCCCTTGGCTCTTCATATGCATTAGGTACGTTAGGGTTGATTTAAACTGTTTTGAGGAGTGTTCTTCATTTTGTTTGATTTATTGCATTAAATTACTGATTATGCTTAACATGATGGCGCATCTTACATTTTTCCTACAAGTGTTTTAAACAATTCTGAATGAGTTATTTTTCAGAGTTTGTGGGTTTATTGCGATACTAATGATTGTTCATTATGCTTTGTAAGTAGTATTTTGAAATAAATGAGGATGCCTATTTGCTCTAAAGATGTTACGAAAGATATTCGAAGATTTTTGGCCATCTTTTCGTGTATAATAACTTGTTCATGAATGCAAATTATTGAGGAAGCTTGGAGTTGTTTATCCATGATTTAGGGGACATGATTGCTAATGCGCTAAACTCAAGTGATTAAAATTTTCATCACTTTTATGTAACATATCTTGATAAATGATGTTTTGTCAGCGTTTGTAATTGTGTCTCTTGAGGCATTGTATGAGCTTCTCATTATAATTTCCTATTTTTATGATTTTTCACCATTTTTTTCGAAGTTTGACTTCATTTATGGTGGGATTAGGATTTAAATGAGCCTAAAAGCTAAGACCATTGTGTTCTTTCTCAAGATTAGTTTTATTGGTATTATTTGTGTTTGAGTAAAAGACATGATTTATATAAAAAAGTTGGATCTACTTCTCTAAATGCTTCTCTTAGATAGAGATATTAATTAATGTAAAAATGTTAGGGCATTTCTTATTTATGTTGATTCAATTCAAGTGCCAATAAAATTTCTTGCAGTTACTATCGTCAATCTACAATTTACGATTTGATTTTCCACTACAAACAAGCTTATAGTTTTGTTGCTAAGAATATGGTATCTGAAAGTGTAATAGCTTAAACTCTTAACTATCGAGATATTGTCCTCTTTAGTCTAAGAGCCTCATGATTTTGTCATGTTAGTGTAACATCCCGGTAGGTTACCCATCCCAGAATTGCTCTAGGATGAGCACGCTTAACTGCATTTTTTTTTTTTAAATAAAATTCCAAACATTACACCAAAAGGCGACTTAATGTTTAAGAATTTAGTTTTTTTTTTTTACTTTACTTAAGGGGCTTCACAATCTTCTGTACTTAAGTAATTAACACCCTCATCAGCATCTTTATCCCATAATTATCATGTTGGTGTAACATCCCAATAGGTCACCCATCCTAGAATTGCTCTGGAAGGAGCACGCTTAACTGCAATTTTTTTTTTAAATAAAATTCCAATCATTACATCAAAAGGCGCCTCAATGTTTAAGAATTTAGCTTTCTTTTACTTAAGGGGCTTCACAATACCCTCATCAACATCTTTATCCCATAATTATCCACCAGATAGATAAGATTCTAGAGGTGGTCCCTAAAGGTTCAAGTGGTGCCTCCTATCATATACACTTTATTTCATACAGGATTCAAGAGGTGGCTCTCATAGCGGAGCACTTCATCTTGTATGACACTTAGTTCCTATCTTATGACTGGTGTATTGCTCTGATACAATTTGTAATAGGTCAAACTCTTAACTATCGATATATTGTCCGCGTTGGCCTAACTGCCTCATGATTTTTTTTGTTAGTGTAACTTTCCAGTAGGTCACCTATCCTAGAATTGCTCTAGGATGATCACATTTAATTACAGAATTTCTTAAATAAAATTTCCAACTATTACAATAAAAGGCACCTCGATGTTTAAGAGTTTATTTTTCTTTTACTTAAGGGGTTTCACAATCTCCCCCACTTAAGTAACTGACATCATTGTCAATATTTTTATTCCGAATCATCCGCCATGCAGATAAGATTTTAGAGGTGGTCCCCCACAAGTTCAAGGGGTGACTCATGTCATGTAACACTTTGTCCCATACAGAGTTCAAGAGGTGGCCCTCATAACGTAACACCATAGTTTAAAATTGCGCAATAAGAGGCGCGCCTCAAGGCCTACACAATGAGTTCAAGATTTGAGGCGTACGCCTCAAGTTTACTGAGGCGTGCCTTGAGGCGCGCCTCGCCTCACGGTTGAGAGGCGTCCGCTTCTAAAAATTATGCTCGGTACTGAGCAATACATGCTCAGTACCACTAGGTAAATTCTCGGTACCGAGCCAGTACCGCTTCGTACCGAGCAGGTATATGCGCGCCTCGAGCAATACATGCTCGGTACTGAGCAATATATGCTCGGTACTGAGCAGTACATAATCGGTACCACTAGGTACATGCTCAGTACCAAGCCAGTACCGCTCGGTACCGCTCAAAATAACTCTTACAATAAAATTTTATTTTGGTACCGCTCAAAATAACTCTTATATGTTAATGAAAAGAATAATGTGATTTGAGAAAGATGGAGTTTGAGTTGAAATATATTTCATGTTGTTATATTATTGAGATATTTTGATTTCACTTCATATCTTGTGCATTTTTTATGTTTTATATATTATTTACTCATTACTATATACAAAATTTATCATTTTCTGTTTACGCAATTTTTTGATTTTGAGGCTTACGCCTCAAAACGCCTTGAGGCTTACGCCTCGCCTCATGAACGAAAAATGTCTCAATACCCGAATACGTAATTTTAAACATTGCGTAACACTTTTTCTTGTATGACACTTAGTTCCCATCTTTCGGCTGGTGTGTTGATTTGATATCATTTGTAATAGCCCAAACTCTTAACTATCGAGATATCGTCCACTTTGGCCTAAGAGCCTTATGGTTTTGTCCTGTTAGTGTAACTTTCGTCTAGGTCACCTATTCTATAATTGCTTTAGGATGTGCACACTTAACTGTGGAGTTTCTTAAATAAAGTTACAACTATTACACCATAAGGCGACTCGAAGTTTACGAGTTTAACTTTCTTTTACTTAAGGGGTTTCACAATCTCCCCCACTTAAAGTAACTGAAGTCATCGTCAGCAACTTTATCCCATAATCATCCACCATACACATAAGATTTTAGAGGTGGCCCCTATAAGTTCAAGTGGTGACTACTATCATGTAACACTTTGTCCCATATAAGGTTTAAGAGGTGGCTCCTATAGCGTAACACCTTTTCTTGTATGACACTTAGTTCCCTTCTTCGGACTGGTATATAATTCTGATACCATTTGTAACAATCCAAACTCTTAACTATCGAGATTGTTTATTTTGACCAAAAAGCCTCACGATTTTATCCTGTTTGTGTAAGTTCCCAGTAGGTCACCCATGCCAGAATTGTTCTAGGATGAGCACGCTTAATAACAGAGTTTCTTAAATGAAATTCCAACTATTACATTAAAAAATGCATTGATATTTAAGAGTTTAGCTTTATTTTACTTAAGGAGTTTCACAGAAAGTGACTTGGCACAATTAAGAGCTACGACGGTGGGGTGGGGAATTGGTTATTTAAAAATTTTTAACTTAACAATAACAATAATAATGGAAGTCTTTTTTTATCGTGAGCAAATATATATATTCTATTTTCAAAACTACTTCAAGAGCAAGAGTAGTACAAACAAATTTTTTTTAATGCAAAAATTGAATTCTAATACTTGAAAATATTTTTCTTGTTTTTAAATTAAAGCACCACAATTCAAAAAATAGAACTCGACAAATAGCAAAAGTATGCAAGAAATGAAATTATGGAAAAGTAGAAAAGAACTTAAACCAAATTTAGTGGTTCAGTCTCTTGACCTATGTCCACCCTCTAAGGTTCTCCTCCCTGGGAATTCCACTGAATCACTTTTTTTTGCACCCAACAAGGCGGAGAAGCTCTTCTCCTTTTACAGGTGGAGAAAAACTTGTACGCCGCTTATCTTCCCCAAAAAGCTTCAAATTCCCTCCTACTTGCGAAGATGCCTTCTCCCTAGCTTCCTCGACTAGACTCAAGCCTTTTAACAAAGACTTCTTAGAACTTCTTTTCAAAAGCTCTTCACGCAAACAACTAGGAGGAATAAGGCATAGAACATAGAAATAACCTTGTGAATCACCTCACACAATTCCTTGGAGTTCCCCCTAGGAACGTTCTATCAGTCTCTTCCTCACCTCTCAAGTGTTTATAGAAGCTCTCGTAAGAAAGACTCACTCTCTCTTAAAAGGACTCTCTGAAAATCTCTGTAGCAACTTCATGAACCAACTCCCCAATTTTTTTTTTAAATCCTAAATATTGTATTTACATAAGGATTTTAATTTTTTTAATTTTTGTTGACTAGGTCGTACAGTACGATCAGTTCAATTTGACTAAAACATAAAATTCCTTCTCTGTTTAATTGGACTGTACGATCAGTTCAAGTGATCAATAGATCGTCCTGTTTGAATGAGAATCATACGAACAAGCTCTCTGTTTGTTAGTACTATACGATATATATGATATGTATTGTACTTTAGGAATATTTAACTTGATTTGATCCTGATTTGATTCCCGAATTTGTGGATTCAAAATAGGCAAAAATTTTAAATATTCATATAGTATGAATAGGTTTTGTACAATACAATTGGTTCAAATTCAAATTTACCTATTTATGAAAATTCAAAATAATGGGAGGGCTTTATTTGAAATAATTGATCGTCCAATATGTGTAAATTGTATAGAACAATTTATTATCTTTTAATTATTTATTTTTTGTTTAATTAATATCACTTGATTTATTTTTATATCATAAATGATTGTGCAGTATGATTTCTCAAAAAAAAAAAAAAAAAAAAATCAAGTGATCTTAATTAATTTTTAATTCATATTATTTTAATTCTCACTTGTGAGTGTGTGCTTGGTTGTTTAATCATTTTACACTTATAAATTTGATAAAAAAAGAAAATAAAAATGGCACACACACTAAAGCCTTAGACAATATTTTCTTGTGTACTTTTGAGCTCCATTTATTCTTCTTTGCTCTTTTTGAATACTATTTTGCCTCATGTCTTTCATCTAAAATGTATGTATAAAGGAAATAACTTAAATGCTAGATTGAAATGTGGATTAGCTTAACCAGCATTGTTCATGATCATAAAAACCCTATTGCATACTAGGTTCATGAGGTTTAAAAATCTTTCTTTTTTTATGATTACAAACATTTTAGTTAAAATTTATTTTTAGCATTTAATTAATTTACCCATTATCTATTTATCCTCCTGACTCTAAGGCTCTAAGCTTCCAATATTTTTTAATAGGAGAAAAATAATTAATCCTAAAATTTTAATATATATATATATATATATGTGTGTGTGTGTGTGTGTTAATGGACTAACAAAAACAAATCTGACACACTAAAACTTAAATTTTAATATTTTTTTTAATAACAAAACAAGTACAAAATTCAACCAAACACTTCTCTCTATTTTGAAATTTCAAAAAGAAGAGAGAAAAAATAAAAATAAAAACTGTTTGGAAAAAAAAAAGAAACACTCAGTAATCAGACAGTCTCTGATTAGATAGTGGTGGTGGAGGAGGGATGCTCTTGAAGCCATGTATGATCGTTCGAGCGCTGTTGCTACAGGTGATCTAGTTGCCGGGTCTCTTGTTGGATATGTGTATCAATTTTAAGCTCTAATGGGACAAAATGGTCACTACACTCATCTTGAGGATAGTGATGTACTTGATGAGGGGGTTGGGCTATAGGTTCTCCACTAACTTCTTTCATCTGATCAGCTCTAGCGTGTGCCTACCTACACCTCTCACTATAGATGCGGTGAAATGAGTGGTTTATAAGTAGGAGAGAAGTTTATTTGGCCTTGCTGGATAGATGAGGTTGTATTTGATTTCTAGAATATATGCTTATGATATATCCCAGTGGTAGATTTTGCTTTCCATGGGCTTTAGAACTCCTAATTGAGGTGTGATCTTCTATTTACTGGATCAACATATCAGCTACGTTGAATTTTGTATTAGCCATACAAAAATCGGTAATTATGAAAAGTAAGGGTATGATGTTGATCCTATCACTTGCTTTGAGAATAGCAATATGCCAAAGTTTCAAGATTGTGTTAGATAATACATGCATTTAACACCATAGTGTTGATTAAAGGTTGGTGATGATTGAGTAGGTTATTTCTAAGTGTCAAGTTTACGTTGTGCCAATATAAGGGTCTATTTTTTTTTTTTTATTAGACTGTACAGTACAAATAATAGCTTGTATTTGTCGCCATTGTAATGGATTTATAACTGTAATCAATTATATAATATATTCTTTGAGACATTTTATTTGCAAGTGTTCATTTTTCGTCATTACATAAACATTTTACATTTTTTATGGCCATAGACTCAAAGCTGTAGACTTTGCGTTTGCATCAGGGGTTAAACATTGGCAGGTTATATGACAAAGGTCTCAATAGCGATTCAATGGTGTTGCCAAAGAAGAAAGTTGAATCTCTTTAAGTTACTTAGGACAACATTTTCTTCAATTGTTGTAGTACTGTAATCCTACAGCAAATTGGAAATCCCTATCAGCAACATGTAGCCTACATCGTTATCAGTATCTCCTGCATATTTTATGGCGGCAATTGTTTTCTTCCATGATGGGATTTATTGAAAAACATCTGGTTTCTTTTGGAAATGCAACATTTATCTCCCACTTCTGCAGGTTTATTTTTTATTTTCCGAATATCTTAACAATTTTTTTCCCCATCCTAGAAAACTAAAACATGTATCAGAATGAAATGCTGAATGGAGCCTTCGGTGCCACCCACTGTCACAAAGCTAAACAAGGCTGAGTGGAAAAACTTGGCTAATGGTTGCATTTATGATGCGTGAGAAGGAACTCATCACTAGATATTCTACATTGGAGTTATTTATTTCAACATCCTTCAAACCATTTCTTTCCTTTTGGTTTGTGTCATTTGTCATAACTTTTGGTGGCTTCAATTCCATTTAGTTTCAGAAATTTCTCTCTGAACCCCTCATTTTTGTGTTCTGAGTTTGATATGTTTACACTTTCCTTAGTACTTCATATGATTATGTCACTGGTTAGTGTAGAAGCATCGTAGATCAGAAACCACCACTTAGTGCAGTTTTGTGGAGCCTAAGGCTTCGTTTGGGACGGTTTTTTTACTGCTTCTTAAAGCAACTTTTTAGTAAAAAATTAAAAAGCTATTTTAAGAAGCTGGAAGAAAGCCGTCCCAAATGAAGCCTAAATATGCTCATGAGCAGAGGTAATATGAAATATAACAAATCAATTAATATCTTGAATCTTTATCCCTGTTTATCATATCTTCCATCCAAATTCTATACTGATTTTCTTGGCTGCCAGAGTTTATCTCCATGATATGATGAGGACATCGACAGACGCTACCGACATGTTTATCGCCGGCGAAACCGCAGATCGACGGCCACGATTCAGCGCCTCTACTTTTGATTGAGATGACATGATGTATTTTATTATTGTCTATTTTGATTTACTGTTTCCCATTTTACCCCTGTGGGGAGTTATGTTTCTTTGTAGCCCAGAGGGCAATTTAGTCTTTTTCACTTTTATGAGTCAAGACCTATATATAGTGGTCTCTTGTATCATTTTGAGCTTAATGAATATTATGAATGAAAATTTGTTTTGATTGTCTTGTCTTCTTCTTTTTCTTCTTGTGGAGAGTTAGAGAGGAGAGCGAGAGCCCAAGGTGAGGGCGAAAAGCAACACCCACCAGTCATTGGAAGAGTCCGTGGCTCGTGGTCTATCCCCTTCATTCCTATCCTTCCTCCTTCACAACCGCCGGCCCTAATCAAGCCTTGGCCGCCGGCAACCCCTCCCCAACCACCATCCATTGCCCCACCACGATCCAAATTCAACATCACATTTGGATCAAAACCTTCCTCCCAAATCATCAAAATCAGCCCCTACTTCCCCACCCGTCCCGCCGCCCCCCATCCCCCTTCTCATGTGAATTGAGAAGGCCACGACAGAAGAAGGCGTCACTTCCCCTCCATCTCGATGTTGAATGGCGGATCCGGAGTTTGAGTGGGGTCTTGTGTTCAACGCCGACGGGAGCATCAACATTCTACGTTCACCTTGTTTTGACGTAGGATTTGAAGACGAGACAACCGTAGAAGAGTACTTGGAGCGAGTCGTGCCAATCCTCGCAAGCATCTACGACCGAAAGTTTAAAAAGCACGCTTGGAGCCTCGACGGTCGTCTACGACTTCCATCCCAACCGGCAACTTTTCCTCCGACGAAGTTCTTCGGCGCCCTCTCCCTAGTGGTAACTTCGTTCATCTCTTGGATCTTCTATCTCCGCCAAAAGTCCACCACCTCTTGAGTGATACGCCCCAAGGTGAAATTCTCGTTGTTAAACGTTGGGTTTTGTGTTTGTACTTCGCATTTAATTCTCTTGGATTTTGAATGAACTATTTTGGTTAATCTCAAGTGCATCTCTTTGGCCTAAGCAAAGTTCACGTTTCTAATTCTTTAATCTATCTTGCATGATCCACATAAACTTATAAAAGCAAACTTTAACAATTCTCTATTTAATTTCGATCGTAACTCCTAGTAGTTTCACATCATGATACTTTTTCTGCAGGGTGTTTGATTATCCTTTTGAACAAAGTTCACGTTATAGATTCTTCAGTCAGCATCCAAGTACAAGTTTATGCATGATGGCGATTATGACCATGCATCTTTACAGAAAGATACGCTTTCCTCTTCCCTTTTTGTGAAGAACAAAGGTGAATCTGCTTTCAAGTTTCTTTCCTTAATTTGTTTCTAAGCTTTGTTGATTTCAGATTCACAAGTTTGTATCGTCCGAGTGAGTCAATCCCTTTTTTGACTCTGAGCACACAGTAGCATATATATGTATATATACATGAACGTAGCATATCTTCAGAGGTCTCTTCTTCCATCTCCCTTTATTCTTATTCGGGAGCTTTTGATAATCAAGAACAATAATGGTGAGTGTTTAATCAGAGGCATTGATGTAATTTGATATTGTTTGGTATAACTGTCTTGTCCAAGCTGTCTATTTATGAAGACTGAGGAGAGCAATGTGTGGGTCTAATAAATCAATTGTAGGGGCTCTTGCTAGCTTCCTTGAATGGAGAGATTATTACGTGCGGAGTCCGTACTCGGAGAGCTGTTCGGTCGTGTGACTATGAACAGTAAAAGTGCAGTTACTGTTCACCATTGCGCTTTTACTATGCTTTTACTGTTCACAGTTACAAAACCGAATAATTTTCTAGGTCCGGACTCCGCACGTAATAATCTCTCCCTTGAATAAGATTCTGTGCAGTGATTGGAAGATGTGGTGGTGTTCTATTGGAGGGTCTCAATCATCATTAGAGCCCGCATCAAACTAAATAGGTAATGACGTGCTAACAGAAGAAGGGCCTATTATTAATGATTTCGTCTAAATTAGGCATATATATCTCATATATTTATTTAATCTCCCTCTTTCTATCTAAATGTGTGTATATAAACATGTTATGAAAAGGCTAAATATCAATTTGTTATTGATATAATTTATTATAAAAAATATTGCATATAAACTGTGCATTATTTTAGTAATATCATGATTTAACAACAAATTCTATTGAAAATATACTTGTATAAAAATTCAAGCATATATGTTAGCATTATATAACTTTTTTTTTTTTTTTTTTTGGACTTTTAGTCCAAAACTCATACACACATCACATGTCCGAGCATAATCAAGACTTCTTGGTTGGAAAACATGCTCACCATTGATATGATCACATGCATGTAAGACATGCTCTCTGTACAGCTTTGCACCCCTGATCTTGTAGTGTTTACCAGAGTTGTCTTTGAAAACATATTCTAAATAACTAAAATATTATATTTTTTATATAAAAAGTACTTTTTTTGGGGGAATTTTGAGCTTATTAAAGGTAAATTCAGCAAATCATTAATAGTGTGAGTGAGCAGAGCCGGTTCTAGCTCGAGTTATTAATTAGCTCACAACTGGAGCTTATAAAGCCACAAATTTGAGCTCGGGTTTATACTCATGCTCGATCGAATCTTAAATGAGTTCGAGCTCGAGCATAGCTTGACTCAATTCGAAAGCTCATTAAGCTTCTCGATTAACTTAAAATATATTTAAAAATTAATTAATTTATAATTATATAATATATTTTAATATTTTAAAATAATTCTATATTAAAAATAAACTAACAAATTTGAATATTTTAATTTAAAATTAATAAATTTGAGCTCAACAATCAAGTCAAGATCGAGCTTTTCAAATGAGCCTGAGCTTATAAATTTTTTAAATAAGAACTAAACAAGCTCAGCTTGATTAGACAAATATTCGACTTGACTCGACTCATTTAGACCTCTAAACATCACATATGTAAGATTTGAACCCAATATATCTTAGTTTGCAGGCAAAGCTCCCAACCAATAAATTCAAGCGAGCTGTATAACTATTATTGTATATGCACGGATCTTACAACTCTGACTACGGCTCAGTTTTCAAGTGGTGTTGTAGATATTCAATAAGAGTGAACAAAAAAAGACACATACTTCAGTTTTTAATTATATGGAAGAATATAGTCTCTGATTTATTATTGAATTTTTTTGGCGCTACAAAATTCTCTATAATTTAAGAATTTGACTCTTAATATAAAACAATAGAGAAAGAAAAAAAAATTATGAAGCCAAACCTATATAGTGAAATAAAAACTTCTTGTTATTTTTGCTGTATAGAATTATCTATCATGATTATCTTCATTAATAAGCCTTACATATAGTTTTGTCATATCAAATAAAAAATTTTATTGTCCTCTTGCATAGTTATTTGTCTCACCTTAATCTTGATTATATTTCTTGCATCATAAAATGTCTAACATTTTCATCATCAAAATTATTTACTGACCGTTGAATAAGACCATAGGACTTTGTGTTCTTATATGAACTGACGCCTGATTCAAATCTGTCATTACTCAGCCTCGACCATTGCATGAGACACAAATGCAGCATTCCAAAAATAAATGAACCACTTGCCATACTCACATGGTTAGAATCAGAGAAGTATCATCTGATTTATGAGAAATTATTCTGTACGGATATCATATTGTAACATTGTAACATGTGTGATCTGATTCGCCTCCGGATAATGTCCAGTATCTGTACATAATAATTTTTCATGATTTATTAAAATTAAGATGTATTTGCACCTGAAAATGTCAGAAATCTTGCATGTATTCATTGGCTTTGTCTTTTGCATTAAATGCTTGATATTATTATTATTATTTTTTCTTATAATATACTCTTTCACGTAATAATTTAGAGCTGTTCTTGTGTGTTTGAGTTAGTTGAGGTGAAGAGGTCAAAGGCATGTCTTTTCCATCAGTACCATTTGTATGTATTTTCATGGGAAAATTATTGTCTTTTTATGAAAAAAATATTCTATGTGGTCATTGGATAGTTCGAAGGCGAATCAGAATGTGCTATCACCCGATACACAGCACCAGTACACATCAAAAAAGTGATGTGGCGTCCTGATTCGCCTCCTGACGACATCCGATGACCGCACAGAATAATTCTCTTTTTCATGATTTTCAATGTTAACTTGAACTTTTTAGTTAACATAAATGAGGTTACAATTGTAGAATGTGAATCACTTACAAGAGAACGTAGTGAATAACAAGTAACCTAGCCATGCAAAAAAATGGCCACCCCAATATTAAATTAGAAGAAAAAGATATATAGTGAGGAGCAAGATAAAAACAGATTGGGTGAGCAAAATAAGACTACAAAAAAGTGGCTCATACTTCTATACAGGGGCGGAACCAGTCGAAATTTTCAGGGAGGGCAAAACTTATAAGGCATACACTACAGGAAAACCCATTATTACCGGCGGATTAAATTCGCCGGAACACATAGATAATCCGACGGAACCATAAGTTACCGGCGCACGTTTCGGCGGAAATGCATACGCCGGTTTCGGTCGAGTCGATAAATTTTTTCCGACGAATATAATGCGCCGGAAAACTTTCCGGCGCACTTACCGACGCCTTACCGGCGTAAAACATCGGATTGGTACCGACGACTCACAACCGATAAATTCGGCGCCATATGCACCGGTAAGTTTCTGTCGGATTGTCCGCCGGTAAGTACCGGCGGACAAAACGCCGCAAGGTCGCCGTAGACAACCCACGGCTTTGTTTGCGGCGCAAAATTGGCACTGGAAAGAAGTGGCGGAAATGGCGCCGAAACATGTGCCGATAGTTGCCGACGGAAGGAAGACGTCGATACGTCTGATACAATTCGTTGTATCATTCTTTCCGGCGGATTTCCAGCGTACAATATGCCGGAAACCTGTAGCATTGACAAAAAAAAAAATTTCCTTCCCAGCCAACAATCAAATTTCCACACCTGCAAATGAATACAAATAACAATTCCACAACATTTCAATAGTAACATTTCAACAGATCAACATTTTATAATAAATTCACAACTGTTTATAACATAAAAAGAAACTGTTCAATAACACATGTTCACAGAAATAAACAAGTTCATGTAAACTAAATTAAACTACTCTGACTCTGTGGACTCCTCCTCAGGTGGAGATACATTTTTTTCACTCAGCTGATCCCTCATCTTGCGCATTTCATCCAACAACTGATTGTGTTGCTCCGTACTTGTTTGAATCTATGCTTGCAGCTGAGCTTGAACCTGTGCCTGCAGCTGAGCTTGCCAATCAGCTTGTGATTTCCTTACTTGTTCTAGCTCAGCTTGAAGGGCACTTATTTGTTGAGTTTGTAAGGAGTCATGATTAGATAAAATGCAGTGCAGTAGGTAAAAAAAATTTAAGTTACCTTATGTTATTAACTCATCATTTGTTGATTCACTTGCATAAGACGGAAAATCCGACGGTAATCGCGTGTTTTCCCGTAGTGATATATATATTGGGGGTCCAAGGGGGCAGCACCCCTTGGTGGGGTTTTCGACCTGATGGGGTAATTACTTAAAGACTATAGTATTTTAAAATTTTTAGGAGGGTAATTGCCTAAAAATGCTTGTAATAAAGACTAAAAAATGGATGAATATGAATAAATTATCTTAAAAATCATATAATCATTTTTTATTTAATTTTTTATTTAAATTTTGTATATAAGTTTTTGTACATATTAGAATTATTGTAACCCCTCAAGATTTTATTTAATTTTTTATTTAAATTTTGTACATATTAGAGTTATTGTAACCCCTCAAGATTTTATTTAATTTTTTATTTAAATGTTGCCCATGATATTGTAGGTATCTTTGAAAATTTTGGAGGTGAAACCATCAGGGGTATGATGTTTTATTATTCCCAATATCAAAAATTCCATTTTTTCCCCTTGTCATCAGAGATTGATTTGATTTTCAATAGCAATCATGGGGCTGATTGGGAAATATTCAAAATCAAGTTTAAGAGATGATGGATCTTTATTAAACATTTTAGAGAAATATGAGGTAGCCTCATTAGAAATTTCATCATCATTGCAAAGCGTTCTTTGACGGGAATTGGTTTCTTTAACAAAATTATGATTGTTTATGCATTTGATTATTTGGTAGAGAAGTTTGAGGTCATCTTCCTCTTAGATTATCCATGAATATTTAGCTCTTTGCTTGATCCACTCAATTTTAATTTTAGAGGCGTCAATGGATGAGGATTGGTTGTGAAGGGTTTGTTGAAGAAGATCATTATTGAGAGGGCTACTTTCCAAACTATTATAAATGGAGTTTAACTAGGCATTGAGATTAGAGACCAAATTTGATATGTAAGAAAATAAATAGCATTTAGATACCTTTCGAGCAAATTTAACATTTTGAAGTTTGTTGCATAGAGAAAATAATGGACCACTACAAAAGGAATGTTCCAAGCAGTAGAAAAGTTTTCGTGAAGGAAGGAAAACAACTAAAATAATTTTTATATAAATTTTTTTTTCTTGTATTGTGGCAATCATCCAATTGAATAAGAAAAGGAGAATGTGTTGAAGTTTTAGAGCCAATGATCTTGGATCGAGTGAATGGAAATATGCTTAGCCAATTAATTATTACTGTAAAAAGACCCATCCAAGAGACTTCTAATAGGGCTATGGAGTTGTTGATTAAATAAATTTAAGGAGAGGATTGAATGAGGGTGTTCAATCAACTTACCAATGAAAATATAATTATTAAAATGAATCAACTTATTAGTGCGAGGGTCTATCATCTAACTTTCTCATAAGAAGATTTGAATTCTCCCAAAATTAATCAAGGTTCTATAATAGTGTAAGAGAGATCATAGATAGAAGACCAAAGAGTTTTTTATTTTGTTTATCTTTATTGTCACACCCCAAGATCTAAATTGCAATAATTATCTATTTTATCTTTTAAGCTATCAACTAGAGCTGCTATGATTCATCAATATAAATTAATATATCCAACAATATATATATATATAATATATATATATATATCATATACATCAAAATATAAAACTTTATTCATTCATCAAAATTATATTTACAATAGCCAAGAGATCATTACAATTAATAATATATCTCATGCTCATGATTACAAAAAAGTATAAATAAAATATAATGCTAACAAAATTCAAATTTAACATTCATGATGCTATAGAGATAAAGAGCTTAACATCTTAGCTTTGAACAAAGATCCAACACACATATTGGTAAGAGAGAGAGGTGCAATAATCGTAAGAGACACCATAATTTTTATGTGAAAATTCTTGAAAAAGGAAAGCACACGTGTTCTAGCCTAGCTGAAAATAATTCCACTAGTATTTAATATTGATTACAAATGATACCTTTCCTCTGAGGAAGGCATTGACACAATGCAAAAAATGTACACCATATATAACACCTTTGCATGATAAGAGTTAGAAAAATCCAATAACATCATGGCTATTGTATGAGAATGTTCACCTATTTTTTAATTCGTAAGATCATAGTCTAGAAACACTGGTTGGAGGGACTGTAGTCAGGCGACTGAGGTTATACAGATTATAGTTGAGAGATGACAAAGGTTGGAGGGACCATAGTCAACGGGCGAGGGCCCCTTCGTCCTCTATCACCCAATAATGGTCCCTTAGACCTCATTTTCTTGACTATAATCGACCTCAGGTTACCTAACTATGGTCCCTCTGACCTCTATCATCGGATAATTATTCCCCAGTCCTCAGTTTCCCGACTACGATCCATCCAATCTTCATCATTTGACAACGGTTCCTCCAACCACTATCATTTGTTTACTACGGCCCCTCTAACCTACATTATCCACGGACTACGGGTCCTCTGACCTCTGCCGTTTGTCAACTACTATCCCCCAGACCTCTGTCACCTGTCGAATACAATCCCTATGACCTCTATCATTTGACAACAGTCTATTTTACCTCAATCACTTGACTATGATCCCTCCAACCTTCATTGTCTGACTATGATCCCTCTAATATTTTCCACTCAAAAATAGTCCCCTTGACCTCAATCACCTGACTACAGTCCTTCTAACCTCTATCACCTAAATACTATCCCTCTAGCCCTTATTACTAGCTTACTATGGTCCCTCTGACCTCCATTAATTGCTTGTCAACTTTGGCCCCACTGGCTCTATCACTTGAAAAGAATCCCCTCGACCTCAGTCACCCAACTATAGTTTCTTCGACCACGATCTCCTGACTACAATCCCTCCTACCACCATCACCCACTAAGTAAAATCCCTCCCACTTATGTCACCTCCCAACTATATGGCATTTACGACCTTAGTCGCTTGACTACGACCCCTTCTGACTAGTGTTGCCTAACTACGATCTTATCGACTAAACGAACACGCTAATATTCTCTTAAGAATAGTCTACATGTCATTAAATTCTTCTAACTCCAATTATGTAAGTTACTTTGTATGATATATATTTGCTATATTGTACCAATGCCTTCCCCTGAGGAAGGGCATCTTTTATAATCAATAATAAGAACTATTAGAATCATTTTAGTTAGGTATACCCCATGATTTTTTTTCTTTTTTTGGGAGTTTTCATGCAAAAACTATGATGTTTCTTATGATTATAACAATAAGTACATGTAATCGAAAATAAGCACCTATCGCTCTCTCTCTAACATGTATGTGTGTTGGAATCTTCGTTCAAAGCTAAGAAGTTAAGCTCTTTATCTGTCTATCATCATGAATGTTTTAACATGCATCAAGTTTAAAATTATTACTTCACCAAGAAATTATTGAGCATTAATATTAAGATAAAGTTTAATTTGAAACTTTTAAAATTAAATTAGCGACCATCTATACTCTAATCTCAACAAACTTATTATCAAACTGAACATCATGGTAAGGAATCTAACCCTAAATCTTCTCTCTCTCTCTCTCTAACTTATATGTGTGTTGGATCGTCATTCAAAGCTAAGACGTTAAGTTCTTTATCTCTCTACCATCGTGAATTAATGTTCTAACATGCAATAATTTTGAATTTGTTATGTCACCAATAAATTATCAAGCATTAATCTTGAGCCAAAGTTTAATTAGAAACTTTCAAAATTAAAATTGGGACCATCTATGCTCTAATCTCAGCAAACTTACTGTTAAACTGAGCATCATGGCAAGGAATCTAACAACTCTAAAATTGGTCCAATCTGAGCTCAAATGGACTCAAATTCAGGGCTCAAAGTATATTTGGAAGCTTTAGGACATTAATTTGATGATTGAATGGTATCCAAATGTAGCATGCTTATAATCAAATTGAGAGGCTTGATGAGATGAATCCAACAAGCTCAAGATTATTTAATTCTGACATTATTAAGACACTTAAATACTGAATGAATGCTCAATGATTGAGGGAATCAATATGGAAAGTTCGATGGAGCACTAGCCATACACTACAGGAAATTCATTGATTACCAGCGGACTAGACTGGCGATTGCCCAGCCACAGGTTTTAATGGTGGCTTAACCGGCGGTCTAACCACAAGTTGTTACCGGTGGCTTAACCGGTCGTTATGCAAGCATAAGCCGCCGGCAATAGCGGTTGTCCATAAATTGCCGGTTAAACAATTAGTATTTAAACTTACCGGCATGTTACCGACACCTATAAAATTGTACTTTTTAAATTCTTAACAATGAAAATGTTTCTGATTCTGAGTAGTTTTTGTAATTTAGAATTGTCATTTTTATAATTTAGAATTATAAAATTATACTTTTTGTAATACTTAGAATTATACTTTTTTGAATTCTGAGCAATGAAAGTGTTAATTATTTTTTTGTATTATATCATTCTTTATTTTGTAATTCATTAATTTATATTTTGTATTCTTTATTTTTTATATATTACAATACTTTACTAATTGCTTCTTTTAATGCAGATGACTTCATGTGACGACCCTCCTCGTCGATCGTTTGCCTCAAAGTTTTCTAGAAAAAGTTGAGTGTTAATCCTAAGATCGACCTAGACAGCCTGATGAAAGTGAGGGACAGAGGTCAGTTCCACCAGTTATACCTTCACCACCACCACTCAGGAGTCAGCAGTAATCCCTGAGTGATTAGGGTCAGGGTCAGCCAGATCCATCTGCTGTTGTACCACCACCCTTGCCTATCTCTTCCCTCCTCAATTGACGAGTTCTCTTTCCCTCTCCAGATCAAGCACATACAGCTCCATTATATCCATATTATCCCCACCATCATCACAGACAGTAGGTCCATCCACTGGTTTTTACCCTCCTTACCCCAACCCATATTATTACCCATATACGGTGCAGCCATAAAACGGTGGACCATCTAGACCAGCAGAGGTTGGTGCTGGGGATCATGCAGCTGCAGCAGATAAGCATCAATACATTGAGCCTGAGGGCCATAAGTAAGTTCAGTTTATGTTATTAAGTTTATTGTATTTTGATATATTATATGTTATTGACAAAAAAATTAACCTGCAGCTTCAATCCTTCAAGGCCACCTACTCATAAGATTCAGGGTATTATAAAGAACAAATATGATGCTCCTTACTTATCATGGAAGAAGATCCCAAAGGAGATTAGGGATATGTGATTTGGAGAATTTCAGATATACTTATTTGGTGTGAATTCAAATATTTGATTTAATTTGTATTAATATTTTTGGTTATGCCTAAATTTTTTAAAGAAAGAATTTAGGTGATTGCCTGAGCATAGAATGAGGATCAGAATAAATTTTGAGAGGAGAGGAGCGACCCGTCTCAGGGACATAATCATGGATATTAAAAAGTCTGGGCAGCATCCAATATGGATTGGAGAGGGCGTATGGGCTGATCTGAGTAGAGCTTGGGCCACCCCTAAGTTTACAAAAATAAGAGAGCAGAATAAGCAGAACAGAGCATCTGACTGTGGGGGTTTAGGAAGCTCTCTTCATACTGGTGGATCTGTTTCTCATACGGAACATAGATGATGACTGGTAAGAGCTTTAAATTAGTTTATTAAATATATTTATGTTATTATAACTATATCTTATATTTTAGAAAGAGTTTTTTGGTCAAGAGCCAACACTGCTAGAGTTGTATACGAGAACTCATCAATATCAAGATGATCATTAGTGGGTTGATAAAAAGGCTAAGAAGGCTCATGTGAGTATAATTTTTTGGAGTTTGAGAATATAAATTTATTATAATAAAATTAATTGCAATATCAATATATTTTATGAATTTATTCTCGTAAGATAATTTTGTACGAGCTCGGGGAAGTTATCAGTCCACTGGTGAGGGATCATCTTCAGGATCGACCCAGATTTTTGAGTATCATATATGGTCAGATGTTGTTGGAGGAAGATAGATGGGGAGGGTATATGGCCTGGGTTCGCTAGGCTATGCTTATGAGGGTCGTTCATCCACCTCAGCATTTTATGATCCAAATGGAGCTGAAGAAATTGTAAGCCAAAGGGTTGCAACGCTGACTAGTGAGATTGAAGAGATGAGAAAGGTTCAAAATGAAATGCAAGTAGAGCTGTGATCCTACAGAGATGAAAATCAAAGGAAGAAAGAGCAAGAGATAGAGTAGCCACATGCATCTCCAGATAGTGAGGATACGGATGAGGATTATCACTTTTTTATATTTGATGAACTTATGATGATCTGATTGTAAACTTAATTGGTTGAACTTGTTGAACTTAAAACTTGTGAACTTAGTTATGAAATCATTTGTGAACATTGGAGCTTGTGAACTTTGTTTGGTTTAACTTATGAATATATTTGTGATAATTATTGTGATTGACTATAGTGGCGTGTTGCCCAAAATTGTTGTGATTGCTTTATGTGCAAGTTTAGAGTTTAGGGTGAAAATCCCTCAAAAAGAGGGGAGGCTGTCAATTTTTTTTCAGATGCTACAGGTTTCTGGCGGCCAACCGACGATTTGGCCGCCAGAAACTTCGTTACAGAATGGCTGATTGACGCCGCCGAAAATATACTATAACCACTGGTATTTACTAGCAGTTTACCGACGGTATCCGGCGATAGTCCGACGACACGCCAGCCGTCACACCACTGGCAATTCCTCCGGTTGTAACTATCGGTAAGCAGCCGGTACTGTTACCGGTGGCTTATCGCAGTACCGGCAGCTTATCGGTGGTCAAACAACGGTATATATACTGGCGGTTTAACTGTTGATGAGTCGCCGGTAAAAACACTGGCGGTGACCGGCGCTCAAACCGCCGAAAGATAACCGGCGGTAAAAATCACCGGTATACCATCGGTGAAGAAAGCCGCCGAAAAAATACTGCTGGTAATGGTTACCGGCGCCTTTGTTTTTGGCGGTTGTAAACCGCCAAAAAACCTCTGGTGTTTTACACAACCATCAGAAAACTAGAGTTAACCGCCAGCCAAAATCATCGGTAATGAGTGATTTTCCTGTAGTGTTAGATTTCTTCTTATTTATGGAATATGCTACTCTTAAAATCTATAAAAAAAGCCTTCACTCCCTACATGAGGGGGACCATAGGCTAGAGATTAGAGAGAACTCTGAAGCTTCATGCATTCTAGAGCTTCTCCCGACCTCATCTCCATAATCGCCTGGCCATTAAACATCACCTGACTACCGACCACTGCCAAACAACTGCCAGGCTGTCAACCCTAGTTATACCATTTTCTTGATAGCAAACTACCGTCAGAACTCCTCCAATCCACCGATAGTAGTCGAATCACCGCACAACCACTGACCGTCATCATACATCAGCTTGGCAGCCGGACCTTCGCTGAACTTTTACCCGACTATTACTGCTAAACTTGCGAACTCCATCATCTACCGACGATTGCCCCTTCGAATTTTTTCACACGACAGCGGTCCTTCAAATCTTCATTTCCCTCTGAATACATTCCATTTGATCTTTGTCATTCGAATATGGTCCTTCCAACCTACATTTCCCACTAGATATGGTCCCTTCAAACTCCATCGCCTAACTACTATCCCTCTACCATATATCACCAACAATGATACATTGATCTCACCTATTGTATTACAGTTCCTATGACCACCATCGCCAACTGACCATGAGCTTACTAACCAAATATACATGCCAACATTCTATTGAAAACATGTCTCATATCATTGAATTCTTTCAACTCCAGCCATATAATATGTTTTATATAATGTATATTTTCTACATTGTGCCAATTTCTCACCCTGAGGAAAGGCATCATTTGTAATCAATGAAAAAAAAACTAATAGAATCATTTTGGCTAGGCCAGACCCCTTTGGCTTTTCCAATTTTTAGGATTTCACGTAAATATTATGGTCTCTAATGATTGTTGAACATCTTTCTCTTTTATCTTTATTTTTTATTTTTTTTGTTAAAACCCACAGCGGGGCCTACGCGTTAATATCGAAAATACAGTTACAAAAGTCCTTAAAAGGACCCTCTAGCTCGCTAATGCTCAGAAGAGCTACAATGAAAAAGAAAAGAAAACCTAAGAGCCGGTGGATCCTTCTCCTAAGATTACAAAAAGAACATAAATAAAGCCTCGGGCTGTGAAGATACAGCACCCAAAATTGGAAGATCAGATAATTTCAGTTCCGCTCAGTCTTCCTGCAAAATTAATAAAGAAAATAGAAAAGCCAAAAAAGATACCAAAATAAGAGTACCTTGCAGTCATTGAGGATAAGGAAATATAAAGATGAATTATCTCTGCAAAGAACTCTCAAAAAAGATATATAAGCCAGATAATAAATAAAGCATGAAAGAAAATTAATTATATATAAGAAATACCAACTGATACTAATACCCAGAACCAGCTCCAGCAAATTCCAGCAAAGCCAAAAAAGTCATAATTCCCATTGAAGCCACCAATATCCGCCAAATTAAAGAAATAAGACCAAACAGTACTAGCAATGGAACCATTCACAAAAACATGTTGAAAACTCTCAATGTTGAAACAACATTGGCATTTAGACACAATACTAAAACCTTTATTCCATAGAATGTTATCAATAGGCCAAAATCTTTTAAGGCACCTCCAAGAAAGTAATGAATAAGATAAATGAATAGTATTATGCCAAAGAGAATTAAAGATAGTAGAAACATCACCTTTAACTCTAATCTCCTCCCACACATTCTTTAAATTAAAATTACCAGAGGAAGACAAATTAAAGATAATTTTATCCTTGACATTCAAATTTAAAGGGATTTGAATTATTTTCCCAATGATATCATACGACACAACCTCCTGAAGCTTAGGAATGTTCCACTCACCATTATGGATGAAATCACGAACCCTAGTATTAACAATAGTATGAGTATTAAGGTAGTGATCAATAGAATTAGTACCCAACCAATTATCCTGCCAAAACCCAACCTCCCCAATGCTAATGCCCCATTGAATGTAATTTTTAGCATCCCATTTAATTTTACACAATCTTTTCCAAACCCTAGAATCCGAACTTTTATAATGACACACCAAAGGGTTTTGATTCTTACAATACTTAGCATTCATGAAATTAGCCCACAAGCTATTATTAGATCTAAAAGCATACCAAAGTTTGTGAGAAAAAGCATGAGAAGTATCAAAAATAGACTTACACCCAAGCGACCCTTCCTTAAAAACACCACAAACTTTTCTCCAAGATGCCCAATTAATACAAGCTTTGTTATTAGTGGCACCCCAAAAGAATTTATTAATCATTTTCTCCATCCTCACACAAACACTAGAAGGAGGTTGCAAAGTGTGAAACAAAAAGATCGGAATAGAGTTAAGCTCACTTTTGATCGAAATCAATCTACCACTAAAAGAAAGAAAATTAGAAGATCAATTTAAAAACTTTTTTTGGAAAGTATTAAAAATATTATCAAATAGAAAAATCTTCTTCCTAACCTTAAAAAGGGGAGCCCTCAGATACTTAATAGGAAGAGAAGTCTGGTTAAAACCACAAACTCTTTTAATGTCATTGATTCTATTAAGATTAATAGAAGCACCAGTATGTTGACCTCATTTTTGTATGAGGTCACTTGGACTACTCTTGATCCTAAATCAATTTAATTTCCTAATTAATTTAAATTCTAGGATCCTCCTAGAATCCTCACCTTAGGATCTATGCTAGGATTCTTCTTGAGCTTAGACCTTAGAAGCTACTCTAAATCCTAAACTTCTTCTAGACTCTAAGTTCTAGGAATTTCTTAGGCTCTAGGATCCTTCTAGATTCCTAACTTTAAGATCTATTCAAACCTTAGGATCTACCTAAATCTTAGGTCAATCAAGCCAAATTCAAAGTCTTAAGGTCCTGCCCTAAAGGCCTTTTTCATTGAATTTCAAACACTTTGAAACCTAGTTAAATGACCTCCGATTCAGAGTCCGTCAGTTGCATACTGATGGGACATGTGTCTGGAGGTAAACCTCCAAATTTGAGCCTTTTCTAAGGTCTCTAACCCCAGAAATTGAATTGAAATCCATAGGTTGTAAAACCCTCAGATATTTACAGCCTATGCCACTGGACTTGCCATCCAGTGGATTTTGACCTTGGAGCTTTCTACAAAGCATCCAATCACTTCTAAACCCTTGATTATGACATATTGAACATTAAACT
>NW_021572020.1:76518-116423 GCF_001605985.2 Dendrobium catenatum
TAAAACTGTATTTTTTGGACCCACTTTGACCCCCAGTGACCAGCGGTCAAAATGACCAAAAATACCCCTTAAGGACTCAAACCTTGATTTCAAATCAAACGACCTCCAAAACTGCTTGGAACCATTTCTAAAAGTTTTAAATATAAAATCAAACATTTTCAATCCAAACCCAGACCCTGGGTCAACCTGGTTGACCAAGTCAACCTAGGTTGACCAAATAGGCCCTCAAGGGTCAAACTGGGCATTTTGCCGAATTGACCTCCCCAACCTTTGGGACCACCTCCAATGGTCTCCAAATGTCATTTCAAATGATTGAACCTATTTCTAGACCCTAGACCCACATGGTTGACCAACGTCAACCAGGATCAACCTAATGAGCCCTTAGGGAGTCTTCAAATGGTCACTTCAACCATTTGATTTTTCTAACCCATTCAGCTCTCAAACCCATCTCAAAACTTAAATCAATCCATTCAAACTTACTTAAAGTCATGATTAACACTAAGTTTGACTTGGTCAAGCTTTGGATTTCATGGTCAAATCCCTTCATATATGCACTATCCAATGGCTTTACCATTAAGACCCTTTGAAAAACCTATCATATGGATATTTAGGTACTATTAGTGTGCCACCTCATTCAGCCCTGAGGATTTGTTGACCAGTCAACTCAGATCTCTCTCTTCTCTCTCTCTCTCTCTCTCTCTCTCTCTCTCTCTCTCTCTTTGTCTCTCTCTCTCTCTCTCTCAAAGCTCTCCTCTCTTCCTTATTTAAGCTCTCTCTTAGGTCAACCCAATAGAAAAAGATCTCTGAAAAGATAATATGAGAAATTATATAGAAAGCCTCTAAAAGAAGCCCTAAATTTTAATTTACCATCAAAGATTGTTTAGTAAAATCATGAGATCGTTCTATATAATTAGAAGAAAATAGACCTTACTACCAGTTCAAACATCATTTCCCTGTATGATTAGTTCAAGCATTTATATATATCATCTAGTATAATTTTATAAAAATTTAGGATGATTAGTTCAAGATATTATATCGATTATCCTGTACGTCATGGATTGATGGGTGGAGATTTACATATCATCATGTACATCCCTCATGATATTTTAGTGTGATTGCTTACATGATTAGAAGAAAATTATGGTTTTCATCTTGGAAAATGGGAGATCATCCCATGAAATATCAAAGATCATCTAGTACGATCATTATAGATCATCTTATATGATTTGATCGAGCAATCTAACCATAATTAGTTCCCTAACCACATGATCAATTTAGGCATGATTTTCATAAATCATCTATTATGGTGTATATCATCCGATACGATTAGAATAAAATTTGAAGTTTAAAATATTGCCTAAATTATGATTGACAGCTATTTTTCATGTGTATAACTAATCATCTTGTAGAATCTAAATCGTCTAATTTGATTAGTTAATCAATCTTACTTAATAATATGTAGCCTAATTAGAAAACCTAATTGTCCAATATGATTCATATAATCTCAAGTTCTATTATAACATCTCTTTCCTATGGTGCTCTAGCGATTTGGTGGTGATTTAGGGTTCCTGCTTTGTGCTGCTGATTTTGCCCTCCTAAAATGGTTTATTCTTCATTTTCATCTTGTTTTCCTTTTTTTTTCTTCTCTTCTTTCCTTTTGTGCATTTTTCTGAGGTTTTTTGGTGTTGAGAGATGGCGACTCTGTCATCATCCATCCCTTCGACTTCCTCTCTTTCTGGTGGAAAATCTCTATCTTTTAAGGATGTTTTAAATGGTTCATCTTCTTCTACCTCTAAGCTTTAATTTAATCATACCTCATTTAAGGGTTGTGCATCTTTAATGTTTGATGATTTCATGGTTTCTCAATTGGCTGCTCCATTTGGGTTAAAGTTGGCTGGCAAGTTTATCCTTCGGAGACCTAACCTTGATGTTATTAAAAAAAATTTTGTTAAACTAAAGCTGTTGGGTTCCTTCCATATTTTCTTACTTGATTAGAGGCATATTGTGATCCAACTTTCTAATGATCTCAATTATAGCCAAATATTTCCTAGGAGATCCTACTATATTAAAGCATATTAAAAGCATTTAACCAAATGGACACTGAATTTTAATGTTTGGGAGGAATCCCCAATCGCACTTGTGCGGATTTCATTTCCAAACTTGAGACTTTATTTCTCAAATGTTATTTAGTTTGGATTCAATTTTTGGTAGGTCATTACAAACTGACTAAGCTACTACTACTATTTCTCAGCCATTTGTGGCTCATGTTTTGTTGAGTTGTATATCCCTAAGAAACATTCGAATGAGATCTTGATTGGGTCAGAGTTGAATGGTTATTTTCAAAAAGTGGAATTTGAAAACTTGCCAATTTTCTATTCTCATTGTAAAATGCATGGTCATGGTTTAAATGAATGCTATAGGCTGCATCCTCACCTTCGTAAGGAAAAGGAGATTTTACACAAGTTCTACATTGCAATATAGAATTTTTTAGGATCTTATTCACATTGATGTTATTGGAGATTTTACACAAGTTCTTCATTGCAATATTGAATTTTTAAATTTAAATTATTATGCCTCTTTTATTTATGTCGCCTCTGCTTAAAATTCTATAAAAGTGTTATGGGATTTTGTTAGTTTTCATAGTATTTGCAATTTCCCCTGTCTTTTGTGTGGTGGTTTTAACATGATTTGTAATCCTTTTCATCGTATTGGGTCTCTACTCCTAACTATCACTCTATGGAGGATTTTAATAATATGATTATGGATTGTAATTTAATTGATGTTAGTTTTTTCTATTAATAAATGCACTTGGAATCATGGTTATTTGCAGCAATGTTTGGATCAAGTTTTATTTAATGACAATTGGATCAAGTTTTATTTAATGACAATGGTCATCTAGGATGATCGTTAATATTTGATCATACCAGCCAAATTAAAAATGTGTAACATTTTCATCCACATGGATCGTCCAGGAAAAATAGGTGAATCATCTAGGATGATCACCAATAATTGAAGAATAATTTGATCAAATCATCCAGGATGATGGGGATCATCCAAACCAATCTAAAATTATTGAGTCAGATCAATCATCAGATGAAAGACGAAGGGTGGATTGATGATATTTTCCAAGATGATAGGAATATCGTCCACGATGATGTGAATAAAAAAACTTGAAATTTTGATGATGGAGGGAAGTGATTAGAAGGTACCACAAAACATAAAAAAATTAGTAAAAACAAAATATAAAATAGAAAAAAGATGATAAAAATGACAAAAAAATTAAAAAACAAAGTTATTTTTTATCAAATAAAGATTATGATAAATTTTCCATGTGATTGAATTAAAAATTTGTAAAAAAATGAGTTGACATCATTGAAATCCAAAAAATGGCAGAACAACTTATCCTGTTAACCCTTGATCGAACTTCTTACAAGGAAAACTATCTTTTTAAAATAAAGATATAACTCATAAAAAGAGATTGGAGAAGAAAAAGTGATACGTTCAAAACTTGGTTCTAGAAAAATATCTTATAGAATAATATACCAACGTAATTAGGCACAATCATGAATTTTGAAATCAAGTCTTTGAAAATATTAAGGGACACCTGAATTCTTCCAAGATTTAAAGGTTTTAAAGAGAAGGAAGCTTGCCTTTTTGTGGGCTCATTTTGTGCCTTTAATCAATTAGTTGGCGCACTTTGCACATCTTTTGATTTTTGATACACTTTGTGTATCTTTCAAATTTTTTTTGGCAATCATTGTGTATCTTTTCAGTTTTTCTTATTTTTGGGTTCATTCATTTTATGCCTCTTGTCATTTTTGAAAACTATCTCTCTTTTGAAACTTTTAAATACTCTTAGTTATGAGAATATCTTCTAGATATTAGAGAAGAAAAACTCACTCTCTAATATAAGGAAGAGTAAACCACAAAACATAATCAAATTCATATGATAAATGCAATGACAAGATTATGAAAGCTTGAAAGTGATTTAATGACTTTGAACATTATTTATATAAGATAGATTACTATAAAAAAGATAAAAAAGATCTCAATCGTAAAATCTAGTTGTTAAATTGAGATAAACTTTTGTTTAGAAAAACAATTATATCGCTAAAAGAAGTTAGAGGAAGGGAAACAATAAATGGTGTTTCTCCCTTTAACTAATTTAGGGATATCAAACATTGACTATAAATTTATAAAAATAAAAATAAGATATAAAATATCATTTCAGTAGTGACCAAAAAGAAAATTTAAAAGAAAAATATGAACATAAAAAATGAAAACACTAAAACACAAAAATAAATAAAAATTAAAACTTAGAACTAAAAATAAAAGAAATAATATAAAACAACAACAAATAACTGATTAAAAAATATAAAAATTAGAGTTCATAAAGCATCAAGATCATGTATTTATGTCAATCACACCCAATCTGGTCCTTGAGATATTGAATGTGTCAAAGACTAGTGGTTTAGTAAAGATGTCAGTCAGCTGATTCTCAGTTGCCACATGGTATAACTTAATGTCTCCTTTGGTAACATGGTCCCTAATAAAGTGACACCTTATGTCAATCTGTTTGGTCCTTAAATGTTATATAGAATTCTTAGAAATGCAGATGGAACTATTGTTGTCACATAGGATTGAAATTATGCCTACAGATAATCCTACATCTAGAATTTATTGCTTCAACCAAAGGACTTGGGCCACACAACTTCCTAAGGCAATGTACTCAGCTTCAATAGTGAAAAGTGTAATAGAGTTTTTTTTTCTATTGGACCAGGAGACTAAAGATTGTCTTATGAATTAGCAAGTTCTAGAAGTTCTCTTTCTATCCACCCAACACTCTGTAAAATCAGAATTAGAATATCCAAAAATTTCAAAAGAAGTGTTGTGCTTAGGATACCATATTCGTAGGTTTCGGGTCCTTAAGAGACATCTAGGGATTCAATTAATTGCAGTCAGGTGGGATTCGTTAGGATCACCTTATATTCTAGCACAGAGACAAATGCTAAACACTATATCAAGTCGGCTACCAGTCAGGTAAAGTAGTGATCTAATCATTCCTCTGCACTTCTTTTGATCAAAAAATTTTCTATTTGGGTCATTATCCAACTAAACACTAGAGCTTATAAGAGTTTACTAGCTTGGCTTTATCCATTTCATATTTCTTCAAGATATTTTTAATGTACTTTGATTGATTAAGATAGATTCCTTCATCTAATTATCTTATACTAAACCCTAAAAAGTAAGATAACTCTCTCATCACACTCATCTCAAATTCCTTACTCATTATTTTAAAAAAATCATCACATAACTATTTATCAGAAGATCCAAAAAGTATATTATAAATATAGATCTAAATAATGAGTAACTCATCTCCTATTTTCCTCAAAAAAGGGTGGTGTCTACACTTCCCTTAACAAACTCCCTCTCTAGTAGGAATGTGCTAATCCTCTCATACCAAGCTATGGGTGCCTATTTTAATCTAAGTAAGGCATTTTTTTAATTTGTAAACATGATTTAGAAATTAGGAACTTTCAAAACCTGGGGGTTACTTTATAAACACATCCTTTTTTATTATCCCATTTAAAAAGGCACTCTTAACATATATTTGGAAAAACTTAAATCCCTTATAAAAGGCAATGACTAGTAGCACTCTAATGGCTTCCAATCTAGATATAGGGGTAAAGGTATCCTTAAAATCAATCAATGTTATTTGGTTATACCCCTTAGTAACCAATCTCTCCTTATTCCTAATCAGAGGTAAAATCCATTTGGTTCCCATTACACTTTTATTTTTAGGTATTTCCACTAACTCCCAAACATGATTCCTCAAAAATTGGATAAGTTCTTCTTGCATAGCTAAGATCAAAAATTCATCAGAAAGGGATTGATTGATATTGGTGGGTTTAGTCATTAAGATGAAGGCAGAGTGGTTCACTTCCTTCTTAAGTCCATGCCTTGTTCTAACATCTTCAGAAGGGTCTCTTAAGATCAATTTTTTAGGATGATTTGAAGAATATCTCCAATCTCTAGGCAAAGTGTATCTAGGTTCTACCTTTTCCTCTAGATTTATATTTTCTACTCCTTCGGTAATCTCACATACTCCATCAGTGTTTTAAGGCTCTACCCTTTTCTCTAAATTATTAACTCCTTGTGTAATCTCTCCAACTTCATATTCTTCCTTACTTCCTCAACTCTAGACTTCTTAGGATCAGATTCATCAAACACTACAATAGTAATCTCCTCCATCACCAATGTCCTCTTATTAAATGCCCTAAATGATTTCCCACACTTGAATATCCTAAGAACACTCTATCAGATTTCGGGTCAAATTTTTCAAAGGGTGACTTCCCATTATTAAGAATGAAAACCTTATAAGCATAGACATAGAGGTGGGAAAGGTTGGGTGCCTACTCTTAATTATCTCATAGGATGTCTTGTTCAGTTTGGATCTGACATTTACCCTATTCAACACATAATAAGTTATGTTTACTGTTTCATCCCAAAAGTATTTAGGAAGTAAATACTCAGCAAGTATGACTCAAGCGCCTCCAACTAAGGTCCTATTCTTTCTTTCAACTACCCCATTTTGCTAAGGGGTCCTAGAAGCTAAGAAGTTATGACTAATCCCTTGATCCTCATAGAAGTCTCCAAATCTTTCATTTTCAAACTCTCCACCATAGTCACTATGAATGGTCAAGATCTCACAACCTAGATTTTTTGAATCCATGTGGAGAAGGATCTAAATTCATCAAAAGACTCATTTTTATGTGACAAAAATCTAATCCAAGTGACGCTCGAGTAGTCATCGATAATCAAAAATCCATAAACTTTTCCCCCTAAGCTGGCAGTGCTAACGGGTCCAAAAAAATTCATATGATGAACTTCTAAAGATTTAGAGGTGCTAATGTCTTTAATGGAATGGAAAGAGGATTGAACTTACTTCCCTAGTTGATAGGCATCAAATAGGTGGTCTTTAGTGAGCTTGGGGACACCTCTAACTAGGTCTTTTTGGGCACTCTCCTAAGAGTTTTCATGCTGGCATGGCATAACCTCCTGTGCCACAACCAAGACTCATCATTAGTAGTTTTTAAGAAAAATATAATAGCACATTCAATGTTATTTAAATCAAGCATATAAATATTGTTAATCATTTTTCCTGTAAAATAGAGTTATTATTTAAGCTAATGATGCATGTATTTACTAATACATTTATGATAAAGCCCTTGTCTCAAAGCTAATTGATGCTGAGAAAATTAAGTTTCAAGCAATCAAAAAGTAAAACATTTTCAATCAAAATATCATTAGAGTTTCTATTATACCTGCGCCCACCACTTTCCTAGTGGTGTTGTCTCTAAGAGTGACCTTACCTCTAGCCTTGGCCTCTAGTAAAAGAAATTTATTGGCATCTCCAATCATTTGTCATAAGCATTTACTGTCTAGGAACCACATGCTCTCATGAGATCTTGTGTGAGAGCACACATATAAAATCATCAAATGTTGGATTTAGGAACCCAAACAAGTTTGGGTCCCTTCTTATGGAAAGAAGAATGCAATGCATGTATGTTATGCTATAAATCATTCAATTAGGGTTTCCACATCCAATATGTACTATAATAAATAGTGCAAGTGTGGGAGATGTGTCCTAACATGCCACATGAAAAAAATTTAACACCAGGAAAAGGGTTTACTATATATTCGGGTTATAGTGCATCTTCTTAGGTTTCAAAACTTTTGGCTTTAGATCAGGATTGAAAAACTATTCAGGTGTGGGTGGAATCCCATTTTCCTCAAGTTCTTTCAGTTCAGCTTTAAAAAATGAGTTAGCACTTTCTAAAATAACATTATCAACTTTCAAATAGTGCACCCTACTTTAGATTCATTAATATATTTTTTTAAAATCATTTTCATGTGTAGTGAGAGATGCTTTCAATAAATTGTGCTCAATGACCAACTTAGAATGCTTTTTATTTAACTCATCAAATTCATCAAGTAATGACATGTGATTTCTATCAAGTTTAAAATGATCTTTAAGCAAAACTTCATGCTCTTTTTACAAATTTAAAAATTTTAATTTTAGGCTAGCATGCAATTTCTTAAGTTTCCTATATGATGCATGAATTTTCTCAGAAACTTCAAGTAATTGATCATAGGTTAGTTCACATACCTCTTCTTGGTCAGACTAGCCAAAATGATCGTCCATCATCAAATAAAGTTTTGTTATCTCCTGTTCAACTTCAATCTAAGAGGAGACATATACAAAATCTTCCTAGAACACCTTTTGAAATCACTTCTTGTCCTTCCTGAACTTGGGTTTCTCCTCACCCTTCTCCTTTCTTAGGTGATGCCTACGTGTAGGGTAATGAACTTTAACATGTCCTAGCTTCCTGCATTAAAAATAAGTTATATCAAAGAACTTTTAAATGTCTTGCTAATCTAACCTTTATTCCACTTCTGATGGTGCTTTTGATTCTTTCTTAGAAATCTTTTGAATTATCTAGTGATTAAGGCAACATCATCACTTCAGACCCATAAGAATCAGGATCTGTATTATTGGCCTTTATTGCCACAATTTTCTCCTTCTTTTTCTCACCTGCATCAAGTTGTCTTTGGTTCACTCCTTGCTCATAAGCAATGAGTGACCCAAGTAAGTTATCAATATAATAAGTATTCAAATCCTTGGATTTAGTGATTGCAAATATCTTAACATCATAGGAAGAAAGTAAATATTTCAAAATCTAATTAACTTTCTCGTAATTAGTGAGTTATCTTGTAAAGACATACAGAGAGGTGACAATTTGTGTAATCCTAGTACACATTTCTAATATCATTTCACTAGGATTCATACAAATTACTTTGTAGTCTTGAAGCAAAATATTCAGCCTAAATTATTTAACTTTATCTGTGCCATCATAAGTGATATATAATTTATCATAAATTTCCTTACCAATAGTACAAGTTGAGACATGCTTGTAATTTTCCAATTTCAAAGCATAGAAAAAATAGGTTAAGCATTTTACATTAAGTTGTGCTAAATCCTTATCATCAAAAGTCCATTAAAAAAATGTTTAACTTTGATGCCATTAATTTCAGGTAATGGTGGAGAATAATCTTCTTTAATAAGCATCTACAAGCGATAGTCAATAGATAGTAAAATGGTGGACATGCATGTTTTTCAAAAATTAAAAGGTATATTATGAAACAATGGTGGTTGGGTAATAGAATAACCTTTTACAGTATTTGGGTTACCGAAGTTAGCCATGAATCAAAATTCAAAAGTTTAGAAACAAACTAGATTTTGTGAATCTCGTTCTGATACCACTTGAAAGTTTATTAGGGATGTTAAGTTCTTATGAACTAGCCTGAGAATAACCAAAAATTGATGTTTTAAAAATTCTCAAATAGAAATCATGATTTAGACCAAATAATAATTTAGCAGAAAATAAAGTTCATAAATTAAAATACGGAAATGTAATAAGAAAGAGCAAACTAGATTTTATAGTGGTTCGGTCAACTTTACCTACGTCCTTTCCTCAGAGCCTCTTATCTGGGTATTAAACTAAACTCAATGACTCTCCTTTTGCTCCCACAGTAAGGCGGAGAAGCCTGTACTAAACTCCTTTCCATTAACCTGGTGAGGCAGAGAACCTAACTCCTTTTGCTTCCTCCTGAAGTAGGCAGAGATCCTGACTCCTTTTGCTTCTTCTGAACTAGGAAGAGAACCTTAATCAATCACTGAGTAAACCTCTCTAGAACCTCCAATGAACCAGGAATGATGATTGGAGAAGATGACTCAGATCCTTGCTTGGAGCAACCATTGTGAAACCTTCAAAAACTCCCCCCTCGCAAGATCCTCTCTCTCTCAAAAGATCTCCCTCTCCTCTTGGCTCTCTCAGGTCAGGACAGCAACAAAAGAAATCATCTTAAGTAAATAAGAGATCTTATATAGAAGTGTTTAAAATTTGCTTTAAATTGTATCTAACTGACGAAGATCATTCAGGATGATTGACATATCATCATGTACGATAAGTACAAATTTATCTCAATTAGCTAGGATGATCTAGGGGAGGCTAGACTATTAGAAAATTTGTTTGTTATGATCATCTATATCGTCTTGTATGATTAGTTCAAAACATTAAATATCATCCAGACCATCGCTCTATTCAGCCATACTTTATATGTTTGGATGATGAGAAATAACTGATCGTCCAGGATGATTCATGGATCATTTTGTGCAATTAGTTCAAAATGTCAAATATCATCTAGAATATCACCCTATTCTTTTAGGATGATTCAAGAAAAAACTAAGGTTTTTTGACTGATCATCTAGGATGATCTTGCGATCGTCCAGGATGATATGATCAATCAATCAAACCTTAATTACTTTTCTTAATCATTAGACTAATTTAGGAATAGTTATAATGTATCATTCAGGATGATGTAATGTATGATGTCTAAAAATAATAACATGTCTAAAAGAGTTTCCATCTAATTCTTTCTGATTTAAGCATATCATCCAGGACGATGCTAATATCATCTAGGACGATTTGGTTAATTTGGCTACTTTAACCAGGATGCCCTATTTAGGGTTTCAATTTTTAACTGATTGTCTAGGATGATTTTGTATTATCCCAAACAGTATGATAAAAAATAGAAAACTCTAAAAGAAATAAAATTTTTCCCTTTGAGTGTGTGTGTGTGCATGGTTAACTAGCATCAGGACCCACTTTGTTACATTTGGCTCAAGAAAAGGTAAAACACTTGAAGTACACTTATAGACCAACTCAGTTCTAATCTACCCAACCTTGAAATGGCTTGATTTACAATTGACCTTTTGGAACTGAAACATTAGTAGGAAGGGGAATAGTAAAAAAAATAGAGATGTCAAAAATATTTTCTATCATCAAAATTATAATCCCTGAATCCATATTTGCAGCATACCTAGAATCATTCATTTTTATTTTAAAAATCCATTTAGTTACAACCACACTTGGGTCCTTAGGTATTTTAACAAGTTCCCAAATGTTATTTTGCGAACATTAATTTAAATCTTCTTGTAAGGCTAGGATCCAGAATTTATTAGATAGAGTTGATTTTTGCTAATCAGTTTTTTCATCGAAATGAAGGCAGAGTGGTTTACTTCTTTTCTAAGTTTATGCATAGTTTTAACACCTTCAGATGGGTCTCCTAAGATCAGTTCTTTAGGATGACTTGAATAATATCTCCATTCTCTAGGCAATGCATTTTCAAGTTTTACCCTTTCCTCCATATTTATAGATTCTAATACTTCGTTAATTTCTATAACCTCTTCTTCTTCTACCCTAAACCCTCCAGAATTATCAGATTCATCAAATATAACATAAGTGGTCTCCTATACTACTAGTGTTCTTTAATTGAAGACTCTATAGGATTTCCCAACATTTGAGTAACCTGTTTTTTAAAGGAAGCCCATAAAGGGCCTACGTGTTAATATAGAAAAAATAATATATGGTCCTTAAAGGGTCCTCAAGCTCACTAATTCTCAAACGATCTCCAAAAAGGAAAAAAAAAACTAAGAGCTCTAGGTCCCTACAAAAGAAAAGTAAAAAAATTCCCTAGGGACATTCTACGGTGCACAAGAACGAGCACCCAAAAAAGATAATAGGACCAAAAAATAGCAACCTGGTACCTGCATAAATGAAATTATGCAAAACAAGATAATGCATAATATAGACATAGAAAAAATAGAAGTATATTATAGAAGAGGGAAGAAACCAACAATTATATGTCCAACAAGTTCTCTATAATTCCATCTATATATTACTCAACATCGAAAAAAAAAAAACCAACGAGCAGTAGAAATACCTGACTAGCTAGTAACAATAAGGATAACACAATTAATCGTAGACCAAAATAAAGAAATCTAACATACGAGACATCTCAATAAAATGATAGTTAATAGATAACCCCACTGGTAGATCCCATCCTAAAAAAAAACACAGCAAAATAGAACCGGGTGGCAAAACCCACTGAAACCCACCACAGCCAGCATTAAGACCACACCACCCAGCAAAATCAAAGACCCAAAAGCACTAGAACAACCCCAACTACCATCGATCACATACAACCAACAGACATAAATAACAGGTAACCAAGAAAACCAACTAATAGAAGCCCCAAGATAAACAAAGAAGAATAATAGAAAATAGCTCCACCACAGGCCCCATCACCTAAAAAAAAAAAACCACAGAAAAACATAACAGGGTGGCAAAACCCACTGAAACCCACCACAGCCAGCATTAAGACCACACCACCCAGCAAAATCAAAAACCCAGAAGCACTAGGACATCCCCAACTACCATCGACCAAATACAACCAATGGACATAAATAACAAGTAACTAAGGAAACCAACCAACAGAAGCAACCCACAGAACCCCAACCAACTAAGAGCCAATAAGATAAAATTAAAGTAGACCCAAGAAAATATCTCCAACATAAGCCCCACCAAGCACACAGGAAATAAGACCAAATGCCAGAACTAGCTCCACTAGATCCAAACCCAAACAACCAAACAGATCAACCAGAAATTCACTGGGCCAAGGAACAAATCAGGAACAGTGCCACAGTACCAAGTGACCAGATAGGGAAAATAACTAGCTAAATCCCCCAACATACCATCACAAACAGACACCAAATATCTCCAAAAACTAGACAATTTGGAAAAAAATAGCCCATGTCAAGAGCAACAGCTCACCATCACCAAAACCAAGTAACCCAATAAGTTAACTAGAGCGTCACAATGCCTAGCAATAGGCCTGGAACAACACCATAGCTCACAAAGACAAAATAGGGAATACAGGCCCCCCAAGATCAACCATAACTTTAGAAACTAAAAATTCTGAGAAATAATATCCCAGACTAAGAGAAACAATAGCAAAATAAATAGGGATAAAGAACCAAAACTCACAATGCCACACTAATAACATTTAGCAAAAAAACTACTGCATACCCTAAGAAAAGATAAACAGCCACTCCAACCAAAGGCAACTCTTAAATAGTAACATTAGAAAATTTAATACCATCTAATATTAAGAGACCTTTTAATGGACTCGAAAGATTAGTACTAGACAAATCAAAAATGTAATCCAAACTATAACCTCAATTGGCAAGCCAATTCGCACAAGCATTCCCCTCCTAGTAAACATAATGTAAGGAATAGTTCATAAAAATGAGAAGATTCTTAATATCCCTCACCATATAAACATGCTCAGGAGTGAACATTGTGTCAATGGAAAATTTTAAAATTGAAAACTATAATTAGCATTTACTTTAATACCTACATTAGTTAAGCCAAGAGAAATTCATAACTAAAGGCCATAAAGAATAGCGGTGACGATAGTATAATACACATCACCCTTATGAACATGATTAGGAAAAGCCATAATCATAGTACCATTACTATCTTTGATAACCCCACCACACCCCAGGGAGGAACCACTAATAGCACCATCCTCATTCAGCTTATAATAATTATTTGGGGGCTTGATCCAATAAATAACCCTATGCTCATTGGAATTAATACCAACCTCCCAAATAATACCTAAAGCAGAAGCAACAAAATAATAGCTTTTAAAGTTCTTAACAGAGAGAAGTTTAACAGAGTAAAGAGCCAAAACCTTGTCTTTCACATTCTGAATAATCCTATAATGGTTCATAACAACACCATTAAAAAGAGAATTATTCTTATCCAACCATAAATACCACAAAATGAGAGAAGGGATAACATTTCTTATATGCCCTTTAATCTTAATAAACTAAAAATTAAGCATTAAAATAATTTAATTGAAATAATTTATCAAAATAGACCTAAGTTTTAACAGCTAAAGGAATAGAAATAAGCGCATGATGCATATTCTCCACATGATAACAACATTGATACTCGGAAGGCAAAAATAAAACCTCTTTTAATTAAGTTATCACCCATAGGAATGAACTTATGCAAAATCTTCAAGACAAAAATAGCCACAGTGGAAGGAATACTTTTATGCCAAATCAAAGAAAAGATATTAGCAACATCCTTCTTAGCTCTAAAAGTTTGCCAAGCATCCTTTAATCTAATACCACCATTCTTAGACAAATTACATAAAATAAAATCGTGAGAGTCCGTATTCAATGGAAGGTTCAAAATTTCTTGAATGATAAAGTCTGAAATAACATTAGCAAGTTTCTAATAGTCCCAACAATTATCATTAATGAAGAAATTCACCTTAATGGCCATAGTGGAAGAGGAGTTAATAATAGAATCAATAGACTGGTCACCCAACCACCGATCTTGACAAAAGAAAATATTACCATTACCAAGCCCCCAAGAGATGAAGGGTTCAACAGCCCATTTAACTTTGCAAGGTCTCTGCCACACTTTAGAATTACCTTGGTTGAAGCAACAAGTAGTAGGGTGTTTACCCACACAATACTTAGAAAATATGAAATTAACCCAAAGGCTCACTTTAGCATGAAACTTATACCACAGTTTGAAAGAAAGCATATAAGCCAAATTGATCATACTCTTAAACCCCAAGGCCCATTTTTCTAACACACCATAATAATTGTCCCAAGAGGACTAGATAATTTTCAAATTGCTACTAGTCCCTTTCCAAAAAAAATTATTAATAAGTTTATTAATTCTATTGCAAACCGTTTGAGTAGGGAGCATAGTTTAAAAAATATAACAGGCAAGGAACATAATACACTTTTGATAAGAATTGATCTACTCACAAAGAACATAAAATTAGAATCCCAAGATAAATGCTTATTCTGCACGGAAGTAATTAAATCATCAAAGATAAAAGTTTTCTTTCTACCTTTGAAAAGAGGAACACAAAGATATTTAATAGATAAATGACCATGCACAAAAACAATTAAATCTTTAATAGCCATGATACAAAGACACTCTCTTGGGGGCAATAAAAAACACTTCTTTTTATTCAGAGAAAGGCCAATAAACATTTCAAATTGATGAAAGAAAACCATAGGTTTATTAATCATGTTAACATAAGCATTAGTAAAAATAGTAAAGTCATCATTAAAACATAATTGAGAAATAAGAAAGCCACCCACATTTCTAAAATAAAGACCATGATAATTCTTAAAGAGGTTGGTAAGACCACTAAAAAAGTAATCAGGCGCAATAATGAAGAGAGCAGGAGAAATCAGATCGCCCTTTCTTAAACCATGAGAGGATTTTTTAAAAAAAGCCATTGCTATTACCGTTAATAATAATAGAGAAATAAGTGGTTTCAATGCAGCTTCTAATAAGCTTAATGAAAATAGGATCAAAACCAAAAAGATGCAAAAAATTATAAAGAAAGTTCCAATCAAGATTATCATAGGCCTTAGAAATATAAAGTTTTAAAATCAAGTTACCACCTCTCGCCCTAACATCTAGATCTTGGCAAAATTCATGGGCCAATAGAATATTATCAGCAATAACACGCCCTTTCACAAAACCCTTTTGATACGGAGATATAATTCTAGGCAAAAAAAAAGTTAGCCGACTCATAAGAACTTTAGAAAGTAGTTTATAAAAAAAGGTACACAGACTAATAGGTCTAAAATCATTCTAATTATTAATAGAGTTGTTCTTTTAAATAAGCAAAATAGAAGTACAAGTAAAAAACTTAGGAATCGAATTACTAGAAAAAAATTTGAAAGCAATATAATAAAGATCATTATTAATAATATGCCAGCAGTTTTGAAAAAAAACTTAGTAGTGAAGCTATTCAGCCCAGCCATAGAATCATCATTCATGCCAAGAACAATCTCTTTAACTTCCTTTAAGGGAGGTTTAGAAAGGAACTCATTATCCTCTTGAGATATAAGATTAGGAATAATAGAAGGATTATAAATATTAACATGAGTACAGTCCTTATTGCAAAGATTCTGAAAATGCTGAACTGCTAAATTAGCAATCTCCAAACTATCCTCTATCGCAGACCCATCCTTCAGATGATTTTGTTAATATAATTTTTGGCCCATTTTCTCTTAACTAAGGCATGAAAATACTTTGTATTACTATCACCTTCAACAAGGTGTTTAGCAATGGCTTTTTATTTCTAAAAAGCTTCCTCCTACATTTGTAATTTAAAAATATAATCTTTACCATCCCTTAGAAATCTAAAGTTTGCCTCAGAAGGAATAACTTGGCAAGTAATCTAAAAATTATTCACTTATTATTCAGCTTCCAAAATATTAGTAAAAAGATTTTTAAAAACATTATGATTCCACCAATTTAAAACATACTTAAGCCTTTTCAGCTTAAACCACAATCTCCTCATGCCAAATATAGAGTTATCTAGTTGAAGCGAAGCTTACTAATTATCCTGAACCAAACCCAAAAAAGAATCATGAAGCAACTACATGTTTTGAAATCTGAATTGAGAGGAAGAGTTAAATTGCCTAGTATTAATACTAATTAACAAGGGAGAATGGTAAAAAAGAATCCTACTGAGATGCTCGATAGTAATCGCATTAAAACAGTTAATCCAGGAATCATTAAATAACAATCTATCCAATCGCTACCATAAGTGACCCAAATTCCATGTAAATTTATTACTAGAAAAATTAACATTAATTAAATTATAGTCCATAATCATATTACGAAATTCCTCCATAGAATAATTAGAAGGAAAAGAACCCCCTAAACGCTCAGAAGGATTAGTAATAGTGTTAAAATCACCACCAACAAGCCAAGGTAAATTACAAATACTATGAAAATTACTAAGTTGATCCCATATAATTTTTCTAGTATACCGAGAAGAAGTAGCTTAAATAAAGGAAGCACAACATTGAAAATTAAAAACTTCCACATTACAATGCATCACTTAAGTGAAATCACCAATAGAATAAATCTTAACAGGATCCTTCAATAAAGCCCAAATCTGATTACCAGCATTCAAAATAGCAAACTTAAAACCTAAAAACTGAGATGTACTGTCCAACTTAGCAGAAGAAATAAAATGTTCACACAAAAAAAGAATAGAAATATTATAAATATGACATAAATTCTTAACTCTTAACCTAGAAGAAGGACACCTAATGCACTTAACATTCCAAATAATTTAATTAAACATAAAAAACATAATTAATGAGAAGTATGTGAATGGGTGATTCTAGGAGATTGTAAAATAATGTTCTTATTCTTCCTACCTCTCCTAATATGAAACTTGATATAATTAATGTCATTATCATCTTTAGCAAAACATTTAGCCATTATATCCATATCCTATGTATTAGTAAAATCATCATGATGATAATGAGAGTTTAATGGAAGCTTATTATCATCGATCATTCCTTTCTAATCTCCTGTTGCAATTCACCCTCCTCAAAGATACTAACATCCTACACATTAGTTTTGATTCTTAAGAACTACCAATATTACCTTCTACCATACAGATTTGGCCTTCTTCCTGAGCAAGAATAATATTTTGAATAGGCACCATATTAGGGAAATTATTATTTAACATCATAAAATCCATATCACGCAAATTTTTATTAATGACACAATGATTAATGGATGAGGATGAAGCAATATTTTGATTAGTAATAATAGGCAACATTTGCTCATCCACATTTTGACAATCATTATTAAAAGAAGGTATAGAGTGAGGAGTTACTCCCTGGTCGGCACTTGGATCATCATTATGGATGGAATATGGTTCATTATTCATTAAGACACATATAATTGGGTCCTCTGTAGCATCCTTCACATTAGTACCATTACCCTCAACCATGTTAGGAATAGATTCCTCAAGAATAAAATGCATATGAGAACCATCACCCTCAACAAAAACTGGATTAGGCTTCATAATATTAAGGTCAACCGAAGGAGAAACATTTCCATGTGATAGTTTTGTTGTAACCTTCTGCTTTTGGAGTTGGGGATGTAACCTAAAACATTCATTTAACCCTTGTCCATGCATCTTACAATGAGAGCAAAAAATGGGTAAGTTTTCACATTCAACTTTTTAGAAATACCCATTCAATTTCAAACCAATCCAAATTCAATATGTTGTTTCTTAGAGATATCCAACTAAAATAAAATGTGAGGCGCCATAGACGGACTAAAGATAGATGTCGTAGCTTGGTCAGTCTGTAAGGGCATACTAAAGATTGTAGCCAAACCAAATAAGATATCAGAGTTAAAGAAATAAAGATGCAAGTTTGGGAATGGAATCCAGATAGGGGCAATAGGAGATTCCTCCCATACATCAAAATCTAGAGTCCATTTCATTAATCTCATTTAACAAGCTTGTATATATTAAGATCTTCTTAAGAAAATGTAAGTGTAATCGATATCGTTAGTAAGTTGAATCCCAATATGTCATGGGTCTAACAACCCAAAGTGAAAAGAGCTGAACAACTTTAGGTTAATAAAATACTTTCGAATAGCATCCAAATTAGGCCGACGAAGAACAAACTTGTCAACCAAAGTATGAGCAAAAGGTGGAGTAAGATGCGAAATAATGGAGTCATCGAACATCAATGCTGGACAACCTTTAAAGAGAGTTTGGACAAATCTAAATTTAGCAGAACTCGACAAAGAAGCCGACAAAACATCCTTAAAATACCACAATTTCCCATCAAGAAATAAAGAGGGAGGTGGGTAAGATGACGCCGGAGACATCATCTCCCAGACCCAACAAAACTAAAAAAGTCCTTAAAGAAATGTAAAACACACCAGTAGACCAAGAAAGATGAAAAAATAATGAAAAACACCAAAAATTAAAGCCATGAGTGAAGAGATGAAGCAAGAGAGCAAAATCATAAATTGCCTGGAAATCACCTCAAAAGGTATAGCAAAGAGATGTTTTGAGATATTGAAGTTGAGAATAACCTAAAAGTAATTTTATGAATTTTTATGGTTTTTTATAATATACTTTATTTAATGAAATTATTAAATTCATGTTTGATTTAAGCGGTCTTTAATTCATGTTTGTAAAAATTTGGAGTTAAAAATATTTTTTTAATGATTAAATGAAGTTAGGGTTTGAGTTATGTTTAGTTTATGTTTGGCTTAGATTTACATACCCAAAGACTTTCCCTCCTAGGCTTTCATTGCTGATAGGTCCAAAGAGATCTAGGTGAATGACCTCTAAGGATTTGTTAGAGTTAATATCCTTAATTGAGTGGAACGAGGATTTAACTTATTTCCTTAATTTACAAGCATCACACAAGTGGTAATTAGTGAACTCTAATATGGGAATTCCTCTGACTAAATCTTTTTGGGTGATCTTTTTAATATTTTTAAGCTTGCATGACACAATCTTCTTTGTCATAACTAGGATTCATGAGCAATAATTTTTAAGTAGAAATAAGCATCAAGTTCAACACAATTTAAATCAAGCATGTAAACATTATTAATTCTATTTCCTTGCAACATAATATTTCTATTTAAGCTAATCATTTAGCATGTAGTAAAAATTTAATGCTAAATCCTTTATCACAAAGTTGGCTTATGCTAAGCAGGTTAAATTTTAAGCCATCAACCAATAAAATATTTTTAATAATGAAATTTTTTGAGTTGCCAATTATATCTAATCCCACCACTCTCCTAGTGGGGCTATCTCCAAGTGTCACCTTGCCTCCTACTCTATCCTCCAATGAAATGAATTGATTTGCATCGCCAATAATATGCCTTGAATATCTGTTATCCAGGTACCACATATTCTTATGATGCCTTTTGTGAGAGCACACTTGCAAAATCATCATATATTAGATTTGGAAACCCAAACAAGTTTGAGTCCCATCGTATGGAAAGAAGAATTAAATTCATGCATATAATGCTATAAATTTTGGAATTTTGGTCTCCACACCAAATGTATTCTACAATGCATCGTGCAAATGTGGGAGATATGTCATAACATGCCACAAGAAAAATATGTAACACCAGGAAAAGGATTTACAAATCTATTTGGGTTATGATGCCTCTTCGTAGGTTTAAATTATGCATGCTTTGATGAAGATTTTTGAAATTCTTCAAATAAAAGTGATTATTTATTATTCTATAATGGAATTACTTTTGTTCTTAGAAACTCATTAGATTTTTTATAGCTTGAAACTTCTAATTTTATAGCATGCTCACTACTGTCTAATTGACATGCAAGAATTTCTAATTCTTTAAATGCATTTTCTGATTCAATATGTGATATTTTCAAGGAATTATGCTCAGCAGTTAATTTAGAATCTTATTTAAAATATCAAATTCATCTAATAAAGCCGTATTATTACCATCTATAGTGGAATGATCTTTCCTTAAGCATTCATGCTCTTTCAACTTAATTTAAAAATCAAATTTAAGGCTAGCATGTGATTTTTTAAGCTTCCAATATGCAGTATGAATTTTTTCAAAAACATTAAATAATTAATCATAGGTTAGCTTGCATACCTCCTCTTGAATTGAATGATCAAGATGATTATCTGCCACTAAGAATAGGTTGGTTACCTCTTCTTCTACTTCAATTTTGAGTCATTTGCTTACCCTTCTTAAATTTAAGTTTTTCTTCACCCTTCTTCTTTCTTGGGTGAGCTTTAAGAGTTGGGTAATCAGACCTTACTTCCTACATTCAAACCTTATAATTTTAAAAGAAATTTTTGAATTTTTCTATTCATACCTTTATTCCATTGCTGATGATGTTTTTACTTTTTTTCTTTATAAAGCTTTTTGATTGCTTAGTCATTAGTGCAATGTCATCATCATCTTGTCTAGAAGATTTCTATCAAAATTAATAGACTTTAAGGATAAAATTTTTTCTTTTCTATTTTTACCTACATCAAGCTGTCTTTGACTCACTCCTTCCTCATAGGCAATGAGTAACCCAATTAAGTTATCAATGGAATAATTATTCAGATCTTTAGATTTTGTAATGGCAATGACTTTTGCATTATAGGAAGAAGGAAAATAATGAAGAATTTTGTTAACTTTTTTATAATTTGTAAGCTCTCTTCCTAAGGCATACAAGAAAGTAACAACTTGAGTAAACCAAGTATACATTTTAGAAATAGATTCACTAGATTTCATGCAAAAAAAATATAACATGAAGAAGAATATTTAGCCTAGATTGTTTCACTTCCTTTGTTCCTTCATATGTTATACAATGTTTATCCCAAATATCTTTTCCAGTCGTACAAGTGGAAGCACACATGTAATCTTCATATTTTAGCAATATATTGGGCTAAATATCTATCATTTGTATTCCATTAAGAAAAGGTATTTCAATTTTAACACCATTTACTAAATATGAAGGTGCAGAATATCCTTCCTGAACTAGCATCCATATAAGATAATTAACTGGTTATAAAAAGGAGGACATTCAAGTTTTCCAAAAATCAAAAGGAATATTATCAAATAGAGGTGGTCAGGTGATTGAATAGCCTTCCGCAGTATTATAATTACCAAATTTAGCCATAGACCTTTTTTTCAAAAGTTTTATAAAACTAAATTTATGAATCTTGCTCTGTATGACTTAAAAGTTTATAAGAGTTGTTAAACTTTTATGAACTAGCCCCAGGCTAACCAAGAGGGGGTGCATTGGCAATTTTAAGATTATCTTAAGGGAAATAGAAAATCTTTTTGAAACTCTTTTTAATATTTTAAAACTAACAATTTTATCCCACAATATGAAAGCAAAACTAATTTCACAATAATTAAAATTTGAAATTTCAAAGATAGAAAATTCACAAAAAATGAAAAAAATAAAATGTAGTAAAGTAAATAAAAAAGAACACACCAATTTTACAGTGGTCGATCAACTTGACCTACGTCCACTCTTCAAAAATCTCCTTTTTAGGTATTGCACTAAAAGTAGTGTCTCTCATTTTTCCCCACAGCAAGGCGGAGAAGCCCTTATAAACTCTTTCCACCAATCTGATGAGGTAGAGTATCTTGAATTCTTTTACTACCTGTTGGAGTTGGCAGAGAACCTGGAAATCTTATTACTCTCTCGTAGAGTAGGTAGAGAACCTTAGAATTCATTTACTTCTTCTTGGATTAGATAGAGAACCTTAGACCTATTGCCGATGAAATTTTCCCTAGAGCCACCAAGGAACTAAGGAAGAAGCTTAAAGAAGATGGTGGAAACCTTTCTTAGAGCAACCTTTATGAATCCCTCACAACTCCCCCTCACAAGGATCTCTATCTCTCTCTCAATGCTCTCCTCTTTTCCTTCTTTAAGCTCTCTCTCAGGTCAACCCAACAGTAAAAGATCTCTCAAAAGATAATATGAGAGATTAAATAGAAAGCCTCCATAAGAATCCTTAACTTTTATTTTTTCATAAAAGATCATCTTGTACAATCTTGAGATCATCATGTATGATTAGTATAAAATACCCCTTTTAGCCAGTATGATCAGTATTTCCCTGTACAATTAGTTCAAGTATTTGTACATATCATCTAATATGATTTTGCAATCATCCGGGGCGATTAGTTCAAGATATTGTATTAATCATCAGTATGTTATGGGACGATGGGCGGCGATTTACATATCATCCTGCACATCATTCAGAATGTCTAGTATTATCGCTTGTACTATTAGAAGAAAATTATTGTTTTCTTCATGTATGATGGGAGATTATCCCATGAAATATCAATGATCATCCAGTATGATCATTATATATCATCTTGTACTATCTTATTAAAAACTCTAACCATAATTAATCCTCTCATGTTAGGATCAATTTTTGCATGATTATCATAAGTCATCCAGTATGATGTATAATATCCTATACGATTAGAAAAAAAAAATTTGATGTTTAAAATATTGCCTAAATTGTGACTGGCAACAATTTTTATGTCTATAATTGATTGTCATATATGATCTGAATAATCATTTATGAATAGTTAGTCAATCTTACTTAACAATGGGAGCCCAGCTTTTCTTGATGGGTATCATGTTTATTTCTCTCCTTCCTTAAGCTTAGGCTTTGTCAAATTCTTCTAGTTGTGGTCTTTTGGTTTTATGATTATTTGGATGTTGTTGTTGGCTGGCTTATTGGAGGGTCTTGTTTTGTAGAGGCTACTTGTCCTATTTTATTGGGTGACTGATTCTTTGATGGTGGCTAGCAAGGTTCTTTTTGGATATTTGTTCCTTTTCTATGGTGTTTTTTGGGTGATTAGAGGGATTTGGGTTGGGCACCTGGGTTTGTTATGTCGGGTTGCTCTGTCTTGTCAAAGCTGCTGAGCCTTTCTTTTGGACTGATGTTGTTTTTTTGGAGCATAGATAGGAATTCCCTGGGTTGTTAAGGATGGATTAATTTTGGGAATGGGTGGCTACTCCTTCAGTTGGTTTTGATTGGTACAACCTGGAGCTTATTTATTAGGGGGTGGTGGCTGAGGTCTTTTTGTTGGATGGAGCAGCATAAGGCTTTACCTTGTGATGTTTGTGAGATCCATTCTTTCCTGAGCTCCTTATGACTGAACCCCTCGCATCTTGACTATAATCTTTTGGGTTTCGTTTATGATTTTTTGGATCATCACCACTCTATTTTTGTGCGTGTTAGGTACTATATTTAGCTGTTATGCTTTTTGGTTGGTTTTGTTCTACTCCTACCCCTGGCCTGCTATCTGGGGTTGCTTTATTTATCAAAATTTATGGTGGCTGAGCTAGAATTTTATGCATTTGCCTGATTTCTGGTGTTATCTTAAAGTACTTTCCTACTATATTTGTGGCTTTATTTTGCTTATCCATTCGGTTTATGATGGTTGTCCATATGCTTATATTATTTTTGGTTGGTCTATGTTTTATTTTTTTGTGGGGCTATGACTGACAGTAATATGACTCACTGGTGTTATTTTTAACCTCTTCCTTATTTTATTTTTTTCTTCCTACCTTTTTGTGCCTTATACTCTTTTTTGCAGTATCTCTTTTGTGCAGTTCATTGCACTAATGGTTTTTTCGATAGGAAGCTCACTCTGAATGTTGATGGTTATTGCCTTCTATTTTTTGGGTGCTTATTCTATTGCACTGTAGAATGTACCTAGGGATTATTATATTTTTGTGTAGCAGGGATCTTGAGTTTATAGATTTTTTTGGCTTTTATCTTGTAGCTCTTCTGAGACGAAGATAGCTCGAGGCCCATTTAAGGACTTTGTAATTTTTCATTTAATTAATGTGTAGGCCCCTCTGTGGGGTTCCCCTAAAAAAAATATATATATGTATATATACATATATCCTATAAACAAGAACCAATTTCATATTATACATTAAAAGTTAGGTGATTTTATGTGTGAAGTAGACACATCCTACGCATTAGTATATCAGTTAATCTATTTATATCTATCATTTAATATTACTAAGGAGTAGACTAAAAACCTTTTTTCAAGAAAATCTCATCGGCCCACTCTACTGTATAGGTAACATTTCTCCACCCAACCTAAATTATTAAGTCATTTTTAGTCAACTTTTTTTTTAACACATTTCATATCATGTATATTATAATAGTAGACATCATAAATATATTTTATGAAATTATCATTATGAAAACTCTTTAAAATGCCTGTTAGACAAAATAAATAGTAACTTTACACATATCATGTATTTCATAACAAGATTTACTGTAATAACCCTAATTATTTTGTGCGTATTATTACTCTACTTTTTTAATAAAATAATATGTATGCAAAACTAACATGTAAAATCATAACATAAATCTGTAAAAATATTTAAGATGACGATACCTATCATATAACAAAAAATTATTTAGAGGAAGTTCATTAGAATGAGAGATATAATATTTTTATATTTTAGGAGAGCAAAAAAAAGAATACAACTCAAAATGTTTAAAAAAATAGAGTTAGGTTACTTATCATGATTAAAGCACTTTTTGTAACTAGAGCAATGAAAAATATCAACTAAAACCTTGCTTTCTCTCTCCTCTTTTCTCCTAACTATATGCTTTTCTCTCTTCTCCTTAACCTACCATGCATGCAAAGAGATAGAGAGAGACAAAGAGAGAAAGAATGGTGGTGAGGTTTTATAAAAATAAATTTTGATGTTTTTATAAAAAAAAATTAATCGTGACAGTGTCGCAGTGCTCAAGCCCTCACGACTACAACGCTCACTCAAACCTTTATAAATTTGAGAGCTTGGTTCCAAGCATTTCGTAAACATGGTGCTGAAACACTTCTAACCAAAATTTCAAATTTACAAAAAAATTAGTGAAAATTAAATTTCTTAGGCTATTACATATGTAACTTTCAAAAATGGCGGAAAGAATCACTGGAATGATTCAGGGAGCTTTGGAGCATGCTTACAGTACTAAATATGGTACTAAAAATTGGTAGTCAAATTCAATTGTTTAAAGATAACCCATGAGCACCAGAGCACTGACTTCAATTCTGGAGATAGAAAAAACTTATTATCCACATAGAAATAAGGAATCTACATCACCTCTATGATGAACAAAGAAAAGGAATTAACAACTAACATATGCATTCTCTAGTGAATTTACAAAGGTAAAACCTCAAGCGAAGTTTAAAACACTCTACCTCAAATCTTATAAAAGAATAATAAATTGTGCTGACCACTTAGCTTATTTCGAGTTAGCTTCTTTCTTGTTAAATATCAATGACAAGTTAAAATCCCATCTATTTTACACCTTTTTTAAATGGAATCATAACTCATATGGTTCTCAAGCATCCCTTTAAAGGAAGTAACATCATTCACCAAAGTTAATAGAATCTTTGACAAAAGATAGTAAAGAGTTTTTAAGCCATGTTGATGAAAAGATAATAGCCCACGGACTTGTTTCAAAGATTTATAACATACTTCCAATGGGAGATGCTAAATGGTAAATATCAAGAATTGGTAGTTCCCATTGTCACCTGACACATTATTTGAAAGTTAATAGGAGATAGATTCAATAGTGATGTATTAAAAAAGATCAGTTATTTTAGTTGAATTTAGTAGAAAGTATAAGAATATAAAGTCTTGATATAAGGGTTTAATGCACTAATTAAATTTTATAAGCATGATCGATGTAATTTTAAAGTGATTTAATGTGATCCAAATCCCCTGCCACACAAAATACATGGTTAGAAGCATATAATTTATTATAATTTTTTTTATTTATTGGATCCATGAGACATCAAGCACAATGTTCACTCCCTTTATCGGTTGAAGTAACGATTCTGTAAAAATAAGATTAAAAATAAGACTAACTAAGACATGGATTAGTTATATTAATTCATGTTGAAATTATATAAATTAAATTACATATTATTGAATGAAATTGTGGGTACATACACCATCAAAAAGAACTTATACATTAAGGTTTTTATTATAACATTGATCCAAAAATGTATGTGGATGCATCTGATAATTCAAACACATGCATGTCAATTTCATATTGTTTGGTGAGTCTTGAAGATTGATTTGTTTATCAATATATGGTGTAAATTTGATATGAGTGTATAACCCAAATTTTATGATTTTAGGTCAATCACAAAAGTTGATGAGCTTGCCTGTGTAACATAGATTCAACAAAGTGGTTTGCCATAATTATAACAAAGCCCCTTTTCTTATTTGGTAATAAGTTTGGCTGGAATAATTAATTTTTTTATGCCCAGAATCTAAAATGGATGAATTATTCATTTATCTTTTAAATAATTAACAACTAAAGCTATCTAATATCATATATCAATAATAAACAGTAAAATAGATTCTAAAATTTAAAACATCAATATACACATCCATATTTGATACCAAAAATTATAAACAATACTCAAGATCTATACAATCATATCATAACTCCTCTATCCCGAGTATAGAAGAATAACTAAAAAAATAAAAACTAAAGAATACTGACCAACCTCATACCTTTGTTCACCAGCTCTGACCTGAAATCATTTAACAACATATAATGAGATTAAAAAGCCCAGCAGGTCACCAAAATCTATAATTAAATTCAAAGCACGATAAAGGAGTAATATGTTTATCAATAATCAAATTATAATAGCTTCATTTATTTGATCATTGAATTAATACAAAAATAGTAAAATTTACATGTAGTGGTAGTAGAATATATAAATAATAAAATATCATGATATAGAAGCCAATAAAGAAAGAAATTAGCACACATATCAAATTTATAAAGCAATCATCATATTTGTAATACTAATCAATACATAAATTTGATAAAGCATCGAATCAAAACATCAATAAAGACTGTGGAAATTGAATCATTACAGTAAATCATATAGAAATATACTCATGTTATCTAGATATTTTATATCATGTGCTTAATATCAGTATAGTGAATCAGTTGTATTAAATAATATAAGTATCTAAATTAATAACAATAATAATCTTCTAGTTAGAGCAATAGAATAATACAATAATAGTAAATCCATGCAGTAACAATAAACCCATAAAATAATAGGAAAAATGCACCATAAACATGCATTTTAGTAGTCACACTAAATAAATAAGAAGTCCTGGCTATCACTATAATTTTCAGTGTTAGTAGTAAATCGTTGGCTCAGTAAATATATTCATTACTCTTTGCTCGTCGGCACAATAATAATCTCCTTATAAATCCCAACTAATATATCATATGAATGAGTAGAGGATAATATCAAATCATAATATTTAAAGGAAAGCCCATCGGTCCACCATCCTATATAGGTTAATCGGTCTCCAACCAATGAGTAAACTAATCTTTACTTATTTATTTCACACAAGCATATTATTATTATAATATTATAACATTAATAATGACCAGCTATTACTCAAACACATATCCAAATTAATTTTCAATGCATTACAATAAATAATGCATAATTAAGCATAATTCAAAAAATTTCAATATGTACTAATGGTAGAAAAAAAAAACATCTTATGCAAAAATTCAAATTTTCAAAAAAATTACAAAATTACTAGGGATTACATAAAATGATGTTTAAAGATTTTTATTGTACTACACCACTCTATTTTTAGAGGTTAAAATAAATTTCTAGATAAATAAAAATTATTATACTTTCAAAATTATCTGATAAAAAATCTCAAAAAAATACTCAAAATACTCATAATCATGATCTCTATAATATACAAAAAAGTTATGCGGTATCAATACAAAGTTATTCACATTTTTTGTAAATAGGGTAAAGGTTCAGTACAGTGAGATGAATAAATCTCCCAATTGCATCGATGGACGAAAATCGCTTCGCAACCTCCAAATCTGAATTTCTCTTTATTCTCTCCTCACAAATCTTTCTTAATCTCTCTTAAAAGTCTCTATTTTCCAAAATGTGAAGGGAAAAATGTTTTAAAAGCTTTCTTTTTAATTAGTGACATTAGATATTTTTTTAAAATAATAATTTAATATTATATTATTAATTTAATCAATTTCTTTTAGTATAAAATTCAAATAAAATATTTTAAAATTCAAAATTATAAAAAAAAAATTTAAAAATAAATCATTTTATTTAAAAAATATATGTGAAATTGGCTTTCAAAATGGACACCTGATGGTCCCAAAATTCTCACTTGTACTAGTAGATATCAATTTCTTAAGGATTTTCACCGGAGCCCAAAATTTATGAAAAAATTTATGTAAATAAAATACCAAAAATTAAAATACTATGAAGAAGATGGATTGTGATTTGAATTTATAATGACTCCACAAAAATTAGCAAAATCAAAATACGGGGTATTATAATCTATCCACCTTAAGAAAATATCGTCCATGCCATCTTTCTTAAGGATTCAGGCATAAAATCAATATAAACTAAATTAGTATAATTAAAACTCAAATCAAATTAAATATAAAAGAAAACTCATTAAAAACCATATAGTGATGTAGTTCATTTTATCATATGTCATTTAACTATACATGCAAACTAATGCACCTAAACCACCATCCTACCAAACTCTCAATCAAATCTTACAGCTCTGTTAACAATCAATTCTTTCAACAATTATGCTCTAATACCAATTGTGATTCCCAAAAATATAAAGTGGAAGAATTATTTATTTATCTTTTAAATAAGCAATACAAGATCTACCTAACATCATCTATTAGTAATAAAAAGTAAAGTAAATTCTAAACTTTAAAACATCAATGTACACATCCATATTCGATCCCAAAAATCATATACAATACTCAGGATCTATCTAATCATATCATAACTAATCTATATTGAGTATAAAAGAAGAACTAAAAAAAAAAACTTGAAGAATCATGACCAGACTTATACCCCTATTTGCCTACCCTGACTTAAAATCATTTAACCACATATAATGAACTAAAAAACACCAACAGGTCACCAAAACCTATAACTAAACTCAAAGCATGTTAAAGGAGCAATTTGCTTGTCAACAGTCAAATCATAATATATAGATCTATATAATAATTAGATTAATGCAGAAATAATAAAATTTACATGCAGTAGTAGAATAATATATAAATAGTAAAATATTATGGTAAAAATGCCAGTTAAGAAAGAAATTAATATGTGTATAAAATTTATAAAGCAATCATCATATCCATAATACCAATCAGTATAGAAATTAGTTAAAACATATAATTAAAACAATGATAAAGACTTTGAAAATTGAACCAATAATAAAATTATATCATAATGTACATATGTTATCTAGACATTCTATATCATGTGCTTATTATATCACATAATTAATATCATTACAGTTAATCAGTAATATTAAATAATATCAATATCTAAATAAATAAGAATAATAATCTAATGGTAGGAGCAGTAGAATAATGCAATAATAATAAATCTTGCAATAACAATAAATCTGTATAATAATAAGAAAAATGTCTTAAGAACATACATTTCAATAGTCACACTAAACAAGTAAGAAGTCTTAACTATCATGCTGTTTCTCAATATTAGTATCAGTATTAGTAAATAGTTGGCTCAATAAATAGAGCCGTCAATCTTTGCTTATCGGCACAGAAATAATCTTCTTCTAACTCTCAACTAGAGTATCAAGTGAATGAGTAGTGGATAACACCAAACCACTATATTTAAAGGAAAGCCAGTCAAACAACCATCTTATATAGGTCCATTAGTCTCCAACCAATGGGTCAACTAGTCTTTACTTATTTGTTTCAAACACACACATATTATTATCACAACACTATAACATTAATGGTACCAACTATTACTCAAGCACATATCCACATTCATTTTTAATTCTTTATAGCAAATAATATAATTGAGCATAATTTAAAAAATTCTAAGATGTACTTCTTAAGATTGTTATAATTTAGTTTTTCGATTGATTAAGATTCTTGCAACATATATATTTTTATGATACTAAATATTATTGTTTTAATCACTATTTCTCCTAAAATATTTTGTATATACTATTTTTGTTATTTAGGTGTACTAATAATTTAGGAAATCATTCTCCAGAGTGTTAAAGACTTTAAATCATATTAGATTAGATTTTATTATAACTGGAAATCTGAACTTTTCTTTTTATTGAGTCTGAGAGAGTGTATTTGTAATTGAGTAACTGTGCATACACACACTAGGGGAGTGCTCAAAATTTGTAATTTTTAAACTGATCATCCTATAAGAAGTCATTTTGTATAGGACAATTTGTTTAGTTATGTTAAAACTCGTTGAATAAGAATTAGGATGTTAAGCTTAATTAAATGTCCCAAGGCTAACCAAGAGGGGGTGAATGGTAATTTAAAAATTATAACTTATACTCTTGGATTTTTTAGAAACCTTTTTAATTATTAATGCAAGTAATTTAAAAGTCAAAAATAAACTTTTCACTAGAGTAAATAACCTTGCAATGAAATTACAATGCGCGAAGAAAAATAAGAAAAGAACACACCAGATTTATAGTGTTCGGTCCAAACCTTGACCTACGTCCACTCCCCGAGCACCCTCCGAGTATTGCCACTAATACTACAAGTGAACTCTCCTTTTGCCCCCACACGCAAGGCGGAGAAGCCTGTACAAAATCACTTTCCACCTTCCCCGGTCGGCGGAGTAGCCGGGTCCTTTGACACCATAGAGATCTTCTTCTTCTCAAAACTCCCTCAAGATGACCCTTGAATCCGATGGTAACTGAGGTGCAAGTTTGTCGAGCAACCGTGTTGAAATATCCCCGCCACACTCCCTTGAAATCCCCTCCAAGTATCTTCTCCCTCTCAAACTCCATCCTTTCCTCTCTCCCTTTCAAGTTCTCTCTTCTATCTAGTTTTTCTCAAAAGAATGAAGACATAATGACAATCAAAGATACACTTTGTCGTCCTATTACACTCTCCAAGTGTCGGCAGAGAACGAACAGTGTTGTTGAACTTCCCTTAAGAGACTGTAAAGGAGATGAGCAGAAACAAAGAGAATCTTCTTCTTCAAAGTAACCTTGTGAATCCTTCACAAACCCTCACTTGATCTCTCATCTTCACTCTTACATATCCTTCCAAACTCTCACACTCAAGTGAAGCCTCTCAAGAGAAACAACTCCAAAGGCACTTTTGTATATTTTTAGGACTCCTTATTAGAAAGGACATGAAAAACCATCCAAAAAACTGCTAATTTTAAGTTTTTTTTTCAACAGGGATTCATCCCGTACAAACCTGAGTTTTCCCGTATGAAATGTGTAAAAACTGTCCCGTACATATCCATTTGGGTGCATCAGTACGAACCAATTCCATCCTGGGATGAAATAAGTTTCGTCCTAGAGACGAAAAATTTTGTCCGGTACGAACAGTTATATTAAAGCGTTTCCGAAAAACTGCAAAACATTGCCAAAAACTGTCATAGTTACGTTCCATAGTCGTCCTGGATGAATTCAAATTCGTCCTGGATGTAAATTATACATAGAGTTTCGTCCAGAGATGAAGCTTAATTTTCGTCCTGTATGATTTATACTGAGAGTTTTCCTCCAGAGACGAACGCATGCATTTCGTGCTGGACGACAGTGCAAGTGAGAACCCGAGACGTTTTGTCCTGGGATGAATGTTAAATCATCCTGGAGGATCAGGACTTAGAAAAGTTTTCTCCCTGCCTGTTCGATCAATTCTCTCTTACAAGAATAACTGATCTGATCGTCCGTACGAATAATGTTCGTCCCGTACGATCAGAGCTCAAAAACTTTTTCAAAGATCCTCCTTATAGTGTGTGTGAATTAGTCACTCAATTACATCACTCCCTCTCAAATTTAATTCAATAAAAAGCACAAGCTTCAAATTTACAAAGTATTTCATGCTGAATTGGATGAAGTCTTCGTAGTCTGGGATTCGATTTTCCTGAAATATTAGTCACAAAGCAAAAACAAATCTTTCAAAAATGTAGGAGATAACACACATAAAACAATAATATTTGAATCATCAAAACTATACAAGTTGCAAGAATTTAACAATATGCAAATAGCAACTTTCCTAACAATCTCCCCCTTTTTTATGATGGCAAAATAATTATTGTTTATATAATTTCAAATTCTAAGATTCTCCTAAACTCCCCCTGAATTGATGAATTCATGAAAATAAGGAGGCTTTTAAATCATATAAAATTTTATTTTTAAAAATTTATACAACACAAAATAAAATAAAATAAACACACACAAAAATAAATAAAAACACTAGACACAAACACAACAAACAATTTCTCCCCCTTTTTGACAACATCAAAAAGTGAAGAAGAAAAGATTAGAAATGTAGCAATATATGAAAATCATTTGAAATTTTTAACTCTTTAAAAGTGATTGACATAATGTATGCAAATAAAATTAAAATATTAGGCAAATTCAAAATTCATAGAATTTAAGAAGAGATATAACATTGAAAACTAGAAAGAAATTTATCAAAATGAGGTCTATTTAGACATTTAAGATCAGGAGAAAATCATTGTAAAAATGATGATATACAAATTTTTATTTCAGAATTTCAATATGGGAATTATAATGTACATAGATCATTTGAATTAAAGATTAAAAGAGTTTGGAAGAAAATAATACCACATTATGGTGCTTTGCCGCATTTTTTTCAATTTATGGCACATTTTTGTGCAATCTTTTCCATTTGGACTTATTTGTGCCTCTTTCACATTGCAAACCTTTGCTGGCATTTTTTTTGTACACTTGTAAATTTTCAAAGAGTAATCGAATTCTTTCAAAAATAAAAATCAATTTCAAAATTTTTCTAAGTGCATAAATATTATTATGATAAAGTAAAATACAAAATTAAGAAAAACTCATGAATTTCAATAATAATATAAAAATAATTGTAGTCTAATAATAGACATTAAATGATAATCTTAATAAATATCGAAGTTTAATAAACACAACTTTAAATTTAGAAAAATTAGATTTCTAATGATATTCAATTTTATGTTATCAGTTAAAAGTATATCACTTGTAGATGAAAAATTTTAGTAATTTTCATATAGGTAACGAACATTTCAAACGACAGAGATTAAATCACTTAAATATCAAAAAAATCTAAAGCAATACAAGTACAAAAAACAAGTAACACAAACATAAGAAACGCTTCATATCACATCCAAATGTCTCACAAAAAAGATTTGTTCTCAACTATTTAATGAACGGAGTTCGTAGCATCAGAACTTGGGGGTTTTCGTATTGTTGATCAGTATAAAAATTGAATCTTACCCGTATAGTTCATTTTTTGTGTGAGATGAAGAATACAAATACTCTGGACGATCAGGGATCGTACAGTATATATATGTATTGAAAAATTAAACATACTGCAAATTAGTCAAAACCAAACTATCAATTTGCTACAAAAGAATTCGTGACAGTATCACAAAAATTTCGTTCCAAGTACAAATAGAATACTTGACAAAATTGCACGATCGATCTAAAACAATTTAAATTCAGATGTGAAAATATTTCAAAATCATCAAAAATACTAAAAGAATAAAGTAAAAAAAGAACACATAAACAACCCAAAATAAAACAATACCAATAAATAGAAGAAACATGCACAGGCAGAAAACACATAAACAAAGGGTTTAAACAGTCATTTTGCTCTTGGTCTGATGATTCAGAAGCTAGAATCTGGCCCTCAGGAGATTTTTTGTTTTTTCATTATTATCCATGTTTTATAAATTTGCTTAGGTTTACCTTTTTCTTTAGCAGGAAAGAGTCTCTCAAATTAGGGCACTTTGAGACTTTTTTACAGATGTCCAGGATTTCCTACATCCAATAGCGAGTAATATTTGAAGAATAATTTGACATTCTTACCATTTTTAATCCTTATCACTTTTGTTGATGCTTATGCTTGTGCTTCAATGGACTTTCAATTTGCTTGTTAAGTCATCGTTTTCTCACCAACTTAAGCCCCTTTTCTTCCATGTCTTCCACTTTTAGCATTATTGTTTGACGATGCATTCAAAAGTCTTTGACCCAGGAACATTGCTTGTAGGTAATGAGTGAGTCAATCAAATTATCCAATAGAATATTCATGTCCAAATTTTTTGTTCGCAAATATCAATAACTTTGGCATCAAACTTGTCAAGTAAACAACGTAGAATTTTATTGACTATTTCAAAGTTTGAAAATTAATTGACCAAATCATGCAATGATCATTACAATTTGAATAAACTAGTATCTGTCTAAGATCGTCTCATAAGATTTCATGCTAAAAAGTTCAATAGTCATGCATCAAAAAATTCATACTTAGATTTTTGGACTTCACTAGTTACCTTCATAATGTAATGGCATAAACTGTCTCAAATTTTCCTTGCCGGTAGTACATGTAGAGATATCTCATATAATCTCCCAAATTTAAAGCCATGAACAAATAATTCATACATTTAGCATTTATTCAGCATAAATTTGGTTTTCTACTCTACTCCCATCAGAAAAAAAGGGGTCTCAATTTGATTCCAAATCCTATAATACGTGACGGTACAAAATAACCACTTTGAATCATATGCCACATTCAATAATCTATTGATTGCAAGAAAGTAGACCAATTCAAATTTTCCAAAAAATTAAAAGGAATATTTTCAACACTAAAGAGTGGTCTAATAATACTGAATATCCTTCTATATGTTTTTACGTTTGTCTAAAATAAGTCATGACTCGTTTTTTAAAAAAGTAGTCAAACTTATGATTTTGAGAAACAAAGCTTTTGAAGTACACTTGTGTGGAACTCGTTCAAGTAAAGAAATTAGGGATGTTAAGTCTAATTAAATGTCCCAAGGCTTAACCAGAGGGGGGTGAATTGGTAATTTTAAAAAATTATACTATACTCTTGGATTTTTAGAAAAACCTTTTAATTATTAAATGCGAGTAAATTTAAAGTTTAAAAAATAATACTTTTCAACCAGAGTAAACAACTTTGCATATAAATATTAAAGTACGGAATGATAAAGTAAGAAGAACACGACCATGAATTTATAGTGGTTCGGTCACCCATGACCTAGCGTCCACTCCCTGGAGCAACCCTACCGAGTATGCACTAATACCATAAAGTGACTCTCCTTTTGTTGCCCCCACAGCAGGCGAAGAAGCCTATACAATCAACTTTTCACCTTCCCACGGTGCGCAGAGTAGCTTGGGTCCTGTTTGACACCAAAGTTCTTCTTCTTTCCAACTTTCCCACAAAGACCCTTGAATCCGATTGTAACTGAAGGTTGCAGAAGTTTCGGCCGGAGCAACGCGTGTGAATATCCCCTCCATACTCCTTGGAAATCCCCACTTCAAGGTACTTCTCACCTCTCAAACTCCACCCTTTTTCCCTCTCTCCCTTTCAAGTTTCTCTCTAGTTTTCTCCAAAGAATGAAGACACAATGAACTGTCAAAGATTACAACTTGTCATCACTTTTACACTAATCAAGTGTCGTCAGATAACCGACCGTTTGGTTGAAATCTTCACTTAAGAGCCTTCAAAGGCAGATGGGCAGAAACAAAGAGAATCTTCTTTTCTATTCAAGTGAACCTTCCTGAATCATTCGCAACCCTTCACAGCAAACCCTTTCACTTGATCTCTCACTCTCAACTCTTTTACAATCTCTCCCAAACTCTCACATCTCAATGAAGCTCTCAAGAAGAAACACAACTCCAAAGGCACTTGTAATATTTCCTAGGACTCCAGTATATTGCAAAGGGACATAAATCGATCAAAAACTGGTCTAATTTCATTTTTTTTGCGCAATTGGATCGTTCTCGTAACGAATCCTGAGTTAGTCCGTAACGAATATGCTGTAAAACTATCGCGTAAACGAATCATTTGTTGCATAAGTCGAACACATTTGTGCATCAGTACGAACAATTCACCTGGGAAGTACAGCAAAAATTTCGTCCGGGACGAACAGTTTATTAATGATCTTATTCTGAAAATTGGCAGAATGTTTGCCAGAAAACTATCATGTCAGTTCCCATCGTCCTGGGATGATTCAGTTCGGTCTTGGACTGAATTATACATAGAGTTTCGTTCCGAGACGAAACTTAATTTGTGCTGGTATTACGTATTTTATACAGAGTAGTTTTCGTCCAGATGATGAACAATTGCATTTTCATGACTGGATTGAACAGTGACCGTGAGGAATCCCGAGACGTTCGTCGCGGGTATGAATGTAAATATCCATCCTGGACGATTCCAGGGTACTTAAGAAAGTTTCTCCTTCCTATTCGATCTTGCTCCTTGACAGAGGAGATAAAGTGATCTGATCATCCCGTATGACAATGTTAGTCCGTACGATCAGCACAAACTTTTCAGAGTGCTCCTTTATAGTGTCGTGTGAATTTATGTACTGTACAATTACAAAATCTACTGCCCTCCTCGAATATTTTAATTCAAATAAAGAACAAGCTTCAAAGATTTAAAAGTATTCATGCTAGAATTTGATTTGAGTCTTTGTAGTCTGGAGTTCGATTTTCCTGAAATTTAGTTCACACAGAGCAAAAATAGAATCTCCAAAAAAATGTTAAGGAGATAACAACACCCAAACACATAAATAATAAATTGAAATCATCAAAACTATAGACAAGTTGAAAAAGAATGTACTATGCAAATAGCAACTTTCCTAACAGTTATTGTTCCACATACTTACAATACGACCATCAAAAAGAATTGTTCTAAGTTGTTAATCATACTGTAGTGAAGGGCTCTCATATGATGAGTTAGAGTGCAAAATGGAAAGTCCCCTTTTTTGTCCAAAAGAATTCAAAACCTTTTTCTGAATTTGTTTCATACTGTACCTGATTTGTTATTATGTATAAATAACATTCTAGAGTAATGAATTAGAGGTCCTTTTCAACCCGGATGAATTCCTAGAGTCTTTTGAAAGGATGTAACTTACGATGTCATGATCATATACGATGACCTCCGGACGTACAAATTAGAATTGCATCCTTTTGGTCCTGATGAATGCCAAATTTTCTAATGTGTCCATTGTATGATGGTCATGTTCGTACAGTAATGACACTCTAGAGTACAAAAATAGGGGAATCCTTTCAATCCCGACAATGTAAAACTTTTTCTACGACATTCGAACAATACGAACTTGATTCATACTTGGAATATTATGGTGATAAAAATATTCAATACAGATTCACATAAGAGATTGTAGAACAACCATTTTTTGAAATGTTCGTAAGTATAAATATGATCGTATTATAAAATTGTACTTCTACAAAATGGAAAAATTTTAGTTTCTAGAATGGTTTTTTATATCTTTCATATAAAAAGTCCTCAAACTACGTGAAAAGATGTTGTTCTTCATGATTTTTCAAGATCGAGTGAACAGAGTGATGTGGGAGAGTGTTTGAGAGGAATTTCTTGTAAGTGGATTGGAATGTTCCAGAAGGTTACTCCAAGGTCAGAAAATCTCTTTTGTTTTTTTGTTACTACTCTTCATTTTCTTCTTTGTATTGCTCCACGGAGAAGTATCTTTAAGAGAAATCAATGTTTTTTGTTACACTTTAGAAGGGTGTAACAAGGAACAGATTTCTATACACACTTGAGGGTTAAAAGATGGACGTTCTCCTGCCAAACCTTGAGAGTGTGAACAGACGAGGTACTTTATCTGATACTTGAAGGGTGTGAACGGACGAGTTCTCTACTACACCCAGGGATTGTGTGAAATGGGGAAATTATAAGGCTTCTCGCCCTTACTATGGGAGTAAAAGACAATTACTTTTGTAATAATTCAATACTTACTGAAGAAGGGCTCTTCAGGAGTGGAATGTAGTCTTGTTAAGCAATTATGAACCATATATGGTGTGAATTATTTTCTGCTTTTTTTATTTTTTGCAATTTGTATTCTATTGTTGAAATAATATTTACTTTTAAAAATACACAAAAATCCATTTTTCTATTAAAAAGAGTCAAAGAATTTTTTTTAAATTCTCAGTTACACCCGCTCCTTGGATAGCGCTTGGACACATTATCGTAGGTATTAACAAGACCTATAAGAAGATCAACAAATGTATTAAGAGTTTTGGTTCAAAACTATAAGTTGATTATACTACTTTTTAAAGAATTAATGAACTACATTTAGAATTCGACAATACACTCTTGAAGGGCATTCGATCCTAGAGCCTCAAAGTATTTAATAATATCCTTTCAATTTTGGAAAACACGTATTTCTTATATTTCTTCAATCACTTAACTATCGCATGTAGATTTATTCAGGAAGGAGTTGACTAGGTAACTAGACTGTGTTGTGGCAATAGAGTTTGACTACGCTTTTCTCTGACTGGACTAGTGAGAGAAAATATGACTTACATAATTAAATGCAAAATATTTAACATAGTTTCTTTTGTGTAGCTTAAGTCTGAAGGTTTATGTGGATTTCTATTGCAATAAGTGGAAAGGACATTTGGGATGAGGCTTTGGGTATTACATATAAAGAAACTAATGAGTAAGATGCAATCTAATAAAATATTTATTACATGATTATAAATAATTTTGGCATGAAATCCAAATGAATCCATTTCTAAACATGTAACACAAGATTCACCAAATAGTCACTTTTTTGCATGCAAGGTAGGGGAACTAACAAATGCTAAAATAGTTAAGAAATTCTTCTAATTTCCATGCATATGATGCTAAAATTACTGTTATTCACAAGGTTGAAGGATTTAAATGTTTATTCTACTTAAAATCTATTTGGATCACTACTTGCTTATGAGCAAAGTTGAGTGACTCAAATGAGGAATTGATGCAGGAGAATAGTGAAAGAATAACATAGCACTGAGAGTGGAAACAGAGAGTGACAATCACAACTTGAGGATGAGGACAATATTGCCTGATAACAAGAACAATTAGAGTTTTCTTAATATGAAAGCAAAGGAGATGCCAAATTAGTGGAATAAAAGACAATCTCACAAAATTTAAGGTTCTAATGATTGATTATATGAAATGCAAGAAACCTTGACATATAAAAATGGTTGCCAATCTTAAAGCCACCCCTATAAGAGAAAGGTAGACAGAGAAAACAAATATAAAGGAAGGGCAAGAAAGAATAGAGACTTTTCGGTGAAGAGTCTTTAATTTGTCCAGAACAAACAGAAGAAGAAGTCATCAACGTGTTGCTTGATGGAAGGAAGAGCCCTGCTTAAGTTACTAAAGAATTTATAGTGTATATAAGAAAACTCAAGAAAATAATGCTAGCTTGAACTTAGAATTGCAAAGTTACAAAAAAGAGCATGAAACCCCTTGAAGATCACGTTATTGATTGACACAAACCCACATGGAGCTATGAGATGAATTAATGATTTGAGTAAGCAAAATGATCCTTCTAAAATCATCCATCTAATAAAAGATATGCATTGAATTAACCAACATGGAGACTTGATGTTTTATTTTTTCTCTTTATAAAGCTTTTTGATTGCTTAGTCAGCATGCAATATCAATCACATCTTGTCTAGAAGGAGTCACTATCAGAATCAATAGACTTTAAGGCCTACAGTTT
>NW_021572021.1:0-253 GCF_001605985.2 Dendrobium catenatum
CCTTAAATCCTAAAATGAATAGCCAAACAGTTACAAAGGATTTAACTGGATTTATCATGAATGTTACCAAATAGTTTTCAGGATTTAACCCCCCAGGATTTCGTAAATCCGGGATTTGAAGGATTTACAAAATCCACTTAAATGAAATCCTAAATTCTACCAAACAGCCCCTAAAAGTTTGCTTTACATAATGCATAATGCAATGGAGGAGCAATTTTAGCATTCATTGTTCAAGCATAGGCAGAAATTAAGT
>NW_021572022.1:0-286 GCF_001605985.2 Dendrobium catenatum
GGTCAGGCAGACGGTTGGTTCTCTTCTTTTTCTACTCAGGTTCACTGTTTCGATCTGGTCAGGTGAACATCTAGCCTTTCTCCATTCACTGTTTCGATCTGGTCAGGTGAATGTGAGATTTTTCTTCTTCCTTCTGCTCTGCTGTTTCGATCTGGTCAGGCAGACGGTTGATTCTCTTTTTCTACTCGTGTTTACCGTTTCGATCTGGTCAGGTGAGCATTGAGTCTTTCCCCATTCACTGTTTCAATTTGGTCAGGTGAATGTGGGATCTTTCTTTTCCCTTCTT
>NW_021572023.1:0-229 GCF_001605985.2 Dendrobium catenatum
TTAGCGCAACCATAGCGCAACAACAGCGCAAGTAAAGCGTAACCATAGCGCAACATTAGCGCAACCATAGCGCAGCAATAGCGCACCCTTAGCGCAAGTAAAGCGCTACCATAGCGCAACATTAGCGCAACCATAGCGCAACCATAGCGCAACCTTAGCGCAACCTTAGCGCAATCATAGCGCAACCTTACATTTTAAAAAAATTATTAATTCATTACACCAAGATTTA
>NW_021572024.1:0-232 GCF_001605985.2 Dendrobium catenatum
GAATTTTAAAGGAGGAGATAGAAAATTAGATTCATGTAGCCGACCCCACGTAGTGGGATAAAGGCTTGATGTTGTTGTTGTAGATAGAAAACTAGAAATATTAAATGAGAGTAGTTTATTTGTAGGATAGGTTTTGATTAATAAAGTTTGTTTGTTTTGATCATTTTATTTATTAATTTTATATTAATGATAATAATTTGTATTTATATAAATATTAATATAAAATAATAAT
>NW_021572025.1:0-682 GCF_001605985.2 Dendrobium catenatum
CGTTTCTTAATCTGGTTGGAGAGTGATTTATCCTGGGAAGCTTCCCTTCTTTAAGGTAGTTGATTAAGGGTCGTCTCCAATCGCCTTCTTCGTCGGTCGTCGAAGAGGCAGAAAGGATCTGAAGGGGATTCTTACTAATGTGTTCCAAATCTATAAGGGAGAGGGTTTTACGACCCCGAATCTCTATAGAGATGGAATCCTCCTCAGGGCATGCAAATTCCTTTGCAAGTTTTGCTAAGGCATCTGCCGTAGAATTACTTCCACGGGGAACCCTATAGAAAGTGGCAGTAGGAATTTGTTCCAACAAGTGAAGTGTATACTGGTGATATTTTAGAAGGTTAAGATTCACGACTTTATAAGTTCCATCCACTTGGTTAATAACCAGCTGAGAATCTCCAAAGATCTTAATCTCTTTAATTTCCATTAGAATTGCAAGTTCCAAATCGGTTATCAGAGCTTCTTATTCAGCTTCGTTGTTTGTACAGGGCTCTGATAAATGATAGGAAAAGTGCATCATTCCTTTTTCTGGTGTTATAAAAATTAAACCGACTCCAGCCTTTACAGGAATTACAGATTGTTGGGTTGCATTCCTACGAGAAGATGCTGCTCCATTAAAATACAATTCCCAGACGGCCTCATCAAATTCCCTCAAACTCATGATTTGTTCGTCGGGTAGGTCATC
>NW_021572026.1:0-1287 GCF_001605985.2 Dendrobium catenatum
GTGCAGGAAGAGAGATTAAGACTAGATGCACAAGAATGTTATCAGACAATTCTAACTTTAATGCTCTTAGTCTTGTAACAAGATTAGACATTTCCATAATGTACTCTCTTATATTCCCTTTGCCTTTATACCGCATTGAAACAAGTTTACTAAAAATAGTACTTGTTTCGACCTTTTCAGAGCCTATGAAACGGTCTGCTATTTGGCTTAGGAATTTCTTAGCATTTTCCTCCTCAAACATTGCACCCCTGATGATATCTGAAATTGAGTGCTTCATGATTATAAAACTCATGCGGTTTGAACGCTCACACTTTTCAAAATTTGTCCTTTGTTCAATAGTGCTTTCCGCAGTAACGGCAGGAGGGCGTTCAGTCCGAATCGCATAGTCTAGATCCATACACTCAAGAACAATAGTAATGTGCTCTTTCCATTTATTAAAATTAGAGCCATTAAGCACTGGAATGTTATTCAAATTGACAAATATAGAAGAAACATTAACTAAAAAGAACAAAATTAACTCACAATTAGCAACAATATATAGTGGGCCCTTTATAAGATACCTAACACAACATCATAATTTAGTATTTGGACAGAAATTACAATTTGTAAATGGTACTCTTAAAATTATAGTTAATAAATATTGATAATAAATTCTGCCAATAATAAGTCTTTCTTTGGACCGACTTACTATATGCATGAATAATTTTAAAATTATCACATATATTTATAACTATATCTTTAGAGTCCGGTCAAAAAAATAATCTTCCTTTGGGCTGATTATTTTTCGCATAAACTATAAAAAAAATTCTTTAGCATTATTCAATTAATTTTAAATTAAATAAATTGATTTAATAGAGGTCACTTTGGTGGCATATTAATTCAATTTAATTTAATTTAAAAATAATGAATAATTATATCAAATGAGAATATTTCTCATAAGATAAAACGAGCATCTCGCATTTGCCAAAAATAACTAACTCCTTGAAATAACTGAATCCATTTAAAGAATTAATTCAAAGCCACAGGAAATATATCATAACAATATATTAATTGTTATAATTAATATAATGAAAAAAGTTAACAAGGAATAATTAACAATGCTTATGTAAAGCAAACGTCAATTTCGATAATACTCATTATTAGAGTAATTAACCAAAACCAAACAGTTTTAGTTAAAAGGCATTTATTCAACATTCTGTAACTGAAAACTTTTCAATGGATTTAATAACAACATGCAAAGTAAAACAAGGCAGTTTTAATTTAACCAAACGTCATGATTAAATAATC
>NW_021572027.1:0-359 GCF_001605985.2 Dendrobium catenatum
CATGGTTTAAAATTGTGCAATAAAAGGCGCGCCTCAGCGCAATATGACCCCTTTAAGCCTCAAAGCCCGCGCAATAAGTTCAGGTTTTGAGGCTTACGCTCAAGTATACTGAGGCGCGCCTTAAGGCGCCTCGCCTCACATTTTTGAGGAGCCGCCTCTAAAAAAATAACCTAATATAGTTTTGTTCAGTTCGGACCCCCCAATTGCCAACGTGGATTGCCTAGTGAGATGTCGACGTGGCATCAACATTTAAACCCTGGTAAAGATAAAATGGCAGAAAAATTTCACAGTTCACACGGCGTTTCAATTTTCAACTTCCGGCAAGCATTCACTCCGGAGCAATTTCAAGCATTCACTCA
>NW_021572028.1:0-1139 GCF_001605985.2 Dendrobium catenatum
CAATTCAAGTGTGTTGATGCTTGTTCATTAACAGGCCACCATGTCTAGTAGGTGATGTTTTTGGTTTTTTGGGCCAAAAATGATTCCTTGTTGTAGATCGACATCTACTTCAAATCTTGCAGGATGGATCAGTTTAATATCTTTCCTTTATTGGATTATTGGTTAAGGTGTAGTAATCTACAAAATTGATCATTTACAAACAAACTAATGGACACTAAGAACTACGATCGAGTTTAGTATGAAAAGCACCAATTTTTTTCCCCCAATCTTTTCTCTCCATTACATTTTGGAATTATTAGGGTTTTGAAAGGGAACCTGAGAGACCTTGATTGCAGAAATTTATTGCCCACTAATGCTATTGATATGATCGCCTTTTTTGAAACTAAAATTAACCTGGATGTACTTGCTAACCCTTGTCAATAAATTTCTTAATCATCTCTATTTCTGCTGAGAATGGGACCATGGAGAGAAAATCTCTTTGTGAGGTTATTACTTCCATTGCATAAAACATGATTGATCCTTCATTTGTTCTTTTGCATATTTCAACTACATCAGACAAGCCATGGAGAAAGTTGGTTGCAGAATGGTTCCTCGGTCTAAGCTTTTGGACTTTATTAATTACATTGCTCATGCCTCTTTATTTGAATCTTCCAATGAAGATCTCTCGTATACTTGGTTCAATCCTCAATTTGATAAACATACCTGTTGCCTTCTGGATAGGGCTCTGAATGCTTCCCTCTTAGATGCTACAATGTTTGTACTCCTCTCTTCTCTAATCACTTCCCAAGTAGAGAGATTATTTTGTTCGGATGCCGAACGCATTTCACTGTTTAGAAACCAACTAGAATGTGTCATGTTAGCAGCACCGAGCTTGGTACCGAGCCGTGGTACCAAGTAGTACCAAGCCGGGTATTGAGCTGTGAGCGGCGTGGCGCATTATGGTTGGTCTCCGAACGGTGTTCGACGTCTGCACAGAAAAATTTGCTCTCCAAATGTGGTGAAAATGTGTTAGCTCTCCTCTTGCCAAGCACAAACATATATATATAAACTTCAAAATTTTTAGTGAGGATATTTCCAAACCTTAGCTTGAACAAAATAATCTCTGTTGATTGTGTCAACAGAAATTAATTAAAAGACCC
>NW_021572029.1:0-282 GCF_001605985.2 Dendrobium catenatum
CCAATAATGTGCGCTTCTATAAGGGTACATGTCTGTGACTGCATGCAGTTTGAAAATGAAGATTGTCAAAATATAGTAAGCAAATGCAAAATAAAAATGGATCTGCCAAAAGTTTATCACTTGAATTACTGGAAGTGTTCAATAATCGAGCTTTAATTGGATCATTTTGTGAGCAATCAAAACAGAACAAAATAAGAGGATAAAATGCTAATCAAAGAGTAGGAAAGCTAGAAAAAAAAAAAGAAGCAACAGATATATGAAACTTTTAAACATGAAACATTA
>NW_021572030.1:0-272 GCF_001605985.2 Dendrobium catenatum
TATATCATTCCATAATGGGTTCAAATTACAAACCTTTGGATTTACCCCGATTATCATAGTCAAACTTAGGGTAGAATCACATATGACTTTGTAAGGTCAAAATGAAATTTGATAGATTATTTTACAGCAGTAATATTGATAAGAGATTATTAATTTCATAATCAAATTTATAATAATAGAACAATATATCCTCCTGGAGAAAGAAGATATCACTTATTATTAATCATTTGAAAATGATAATTGTTGCAAACCTATTTTCATGACCTGTGTTT
>NW_021572031.1:0-407 GCF_001605985.2 Dendrobium catenatum
CTAACTCCATCAACTAATCTAGTTGGTTTTATGTAACTTTCCTGGACTAGGATCCACATACGATAATCAAGTGACTGTAAGAAAGTAGACATGCGTGTTTTCCAAAAATCAAAAGGTATATTATCAAACAGTGGAGGTCTAGTGATAGAGTAGCCCTCAAGTGTGTTTCGGTTTCCGAATGTTCTTATTTCTTGCTTCCGCACTTTAATTTCTGCATTTATTTTTCATGTGATGTGATTTTGGTTTATGTGTTTTTGTTCTTTGTGATTTTTTTTTTTAAATACCAATTCACCCCCCTCTTGGTTAGCTTGGGCCAGTTCTATAGGGCTTAACATCCCTAACGAACTTACAAGTGGTATCTAAGCGGCTCGCAGTCAAGTACAGTAAAGATCCAATCATGCCTCTAT
>NW_021572032.1:0-1065 GCF_001605985.2 Dendrobium catenatum
TTCGGCGTCAGGAGGGAACTCTGTTGTTAATTGGGAATGATTTCAGCATTACGTGGAAGTTTTGCAGAATTCCTGCATTTCCTGAAAATCCGGCAGAGTTCCGGCGCCTTCAGGCGGCAGGAAGAGCTCCAGCGGTGGTCGAGGCGGTGAGGAATCTTCTTTTCCCCTTTCTCCTTTTCTTCTTCTCTCTCTTCACTTCCCTTCCCTTTGGTCTAGAATGAGGGCTCTATTTATAGTTTTTCTGGAGTGGCATAGCCCGTAAATAGGCGTGAGAGCAGGGGCGAATTGGGAGTGGTTTGAATGGACGGCCGATATCGAATCTTTTGATCATGCACCGTTCGTTGAGTATTTGAAGGCTTTAATGATGTCGGAATTCGGTGATCTTGGGCTCGTTGGATTCTTCTCGTCGAGCCGTTCGATTCGAGTATAAGCTCGTCAAAATCGGAGACCGTTTGGTAACTCAAATTGTGGTTTGAACCTTCCAACAGTGCTTTGAGCCCTTGATTCGGATTGGGTCGAATTTGGTGTCGTTGGATTCGTATTTCCGAAATGCTTAGTTTGACTATAAGCTTGCTGAAATCGGAGTTCGGGTGCTCCCAAAATTAATTTTTGAAGTTTCCAACTAGCTTTTGCCTCGAGATTCATGCCCGATCAAGATAATTTTTGTGATGCCGTATCAAGATGATTGTCTTATTCTGGAATCCTTTTCTACCAACATTAGTTTTGAATTGTCCATCACCACAGAAGATTTGAACGAACAAAGGTCTTTTGCCTCTGATATTTCCGTTCGCGTAAACTGTCGGCCATTACCTGAAGTGGATCCACTCCGATTGTTACCTGAGGAGTTCCAATCACCTTCAGCGGCGTCGGAAGGTGGAGGCCGACGGACCTCCACCGTCATCAACAGGAGGATGGCAAATGCGGGAACAGAAATTTAAAAAAAAAAAACGAACGTTTTTCTCTCACTAGAAACGGGAGTTTCTCTCACTAGAAACGGGAATCACTAGAAACCTAGAAATGCCATATTTATTGTTAGAGAGAAGTTTTATTGCGTCGCTAAACTTG
>NW_021572033.1:0-557 GCF_001605985.2 Dendrobium catenatum
GTGAGGTGTGCCAGAGGAATAAGTACATGGCAATGGCGCCATGAGGATTACTCCAACCATTAGCACTTCCGAACAAAGTGTGGGAGGAAGTGTCTATGGACTTCATCGACGGCCTATCCAGCTCAGAAGGATTCACCGTCATCTTAGTCGTGGTGGATCGACTCAGTAATGATGCACATTTTATCCTCCTACGACACCCTTTCACCGCAGTATCAGTGGTGGCAGCATTTATCAGGGAAGTGGTTCGATTACACGGAATTCCAGAATCAATTATGTCAGATAGAGACAATGTTTTCCTCAGCTAGTTTTGGAGAGAGCTTTTCAGAATGCAGGGCACAATTCTCAAGAGGAACACCGCATACCACCCACAAACAGTCGGGCAGACAGAAGTGGTTAACCGGAGCTTGGAGACATATTTGAGGTGTTTTGCTTCTGAAACACCATGAAAATGGGCTAAATGGTTGCCTTGGGCGGAGTACTAGTATAAGTGTATAACACTTCGTACCATTCGGTATCCCGGATGACTCCTTTCAAGGTGCTCTATGGAAGAGACCCCC
>NW_021572034.1:0-250 GCF_001605985.2 Dendrobium catenatum
GCCAACTTACAACAAACCAAACAGACTAATGCGCCTAGCCAGAACTAACTAATGCGCCCAGTCGCCTCGCGTTGAGGGCATTGCCACTATAGCTCAATATATAGTGCAAACTCTTTTATTTAATGGTGTGGGACTAAACTACCACTTTTTTTTTTCATGTAGGCCAGGGAGGAGGGAGAGAGGCAGGCGGGCCACAGGCGGGAGATTAAAATCACAAAAATGAGGAGAGAGAGAGAGAGAGGCGGGCGGG
>NW_021572035.1:0-1468 GCF_001605985.2 Dendrobium catenatum
TATTACCCCCGACAAACGGTTGCGGGAGGTGGATGATTTTTAGTTTTGAGTTTTTAGATGATAAATTTTATTTCAAAAATTTGAGCTTTTATTTGATTTGAGATTTGACCCCTCCGGTTAAGATTTTCGATCAACACGGCCATCATCGGGGTGACTTCAAAGTAACTTGTAATTTTGTAGGATTTTGGGAGATATTTTATAATTCAAGTCGTGTCGACTCCAGTCCTTTCAAGGAGAAGGATGAAACTTGAATATTTAACCCGCGCAGCATTCTCGGATCATTGGATTTGGGACTTAGATATTACGATCGGAGCACATGCGGATAATATCATTTGACCCTGCGCAACATTCTCGACGATTTGAGTTTGTAACTTTAATAGTTCTGTCGGAGCACATGCAGGGGGATAGCATTTGACCCTGCGCAGCATTCTCGGTCATTGGTGTTTATGCTTTTAACATATTGACCGGAGCACATGCAGGAATATATTTAGTCCAAGTGATCATATTTTAATATATAAGGGGCATTTTAAAATATTTAAATATATGATCAAATTATGAGAGTGATTTTTATTTAGAAAATGCCCAAGATTTCACTTAAGGGACTACGAACGCCTTCTGTTCGCTTGCACACATGTTGCGGATCCGGTGGCGTTAAACGTATTGTTTGCTGCTTCTTGCAAATGAGTTGTAGTCCTTTCATATTTATCCATCTACAACATGTTGAACATATAATGAGCCTCCTTCAATGGCTCGCTTGATTTTAAATTTGTAGCACCGTCAACACTTATGCTACCATAATCATAAGCTTTGTTTTATATGAAAACATAAGTCTCAAGCCATATTGCATTGGAATATTATCCATATTATCACTTAGGGAATTCCAAATGCACTTTGTCAATTGAAAGGTTAACCGTCTTTTGATAACTTTGATTATATATGAAGGAATCTCAATGTATTAAACCAAATAAGATGCAAAGAAGATTGATATAGGTCTATTAAAGTTTCATCACTCATCACTCGAGAGTATATCTTCCTTCAATAATTTAGTTTCAAACATATTGCAATGTGACGACATTTTTAGAAATTAATGATTTAAGAGCTTTTAAATAAATGTTGATCAACAGAGTCTATTTAAATTTCCATAGAAATCAAGATATTTTATGATTTGATAATGGCTCAAAATATATTAACTATTTCTTGGAGTGCGAGATCCTGATTAAAAGCTTATTTTGAATATATCGCATATCCATTCAATTTTAAATTGAATTCATATTTGAGTCCAGTTCGAGTGTAGGCAAACAATATTTGATCAAATTTTATTAAAATTGATTTTATGTTTGAATTATGCTCAAATCAATTTTAGATTTTGTAGTCCAAGTCCTTTAATGTTCATTGAAAATTTCGGCAACCTCCCGGCGTCGCCTCCCCACTGAGGGAGAAATCGGGACGGCACTGCCGTAATTCTTCC
>NW_021572036.1:0-289 GCF_001605985.2 Dendrobium catenatum
GATCTCTATTACATGCTGCTCCTGTAGCTGAGGCTCATATTGCAGGCTAAGGTTCCTCCATCTGATTATGTAATATAGGAGACTCTCTCGAGGGCGTTGTCTAGCCACAACTAATTCTCTAATTGTGACCTGGTGCTCTATACTGACAAACCTCTAAACAAAAAACTACTCTAACTCTATGAAGGTGCTGACTGAGTTGTTGGGGAGGTTGGCGTACAAAGCAATGGCCACTCCAATAAGGTTGCTAACAAAGAGTCTCAACATCAGTGCATCGTTTCCCCATATGTTG
>NW_021572037.1:0-250 GCF_001605985.2 Dendrobium catenatum
TTTGAATTTGATTTGAATGAATTTGGAGAAGATAATTGAATTTGAAAATGATTGAGTTTACATTGCACATGTTTTACCATTGGAAAGTGTTATGGTGCTACATGTAACAATGAGGATTGAATTGAATTTGAAGGATGAAGATTTGAAAATTCAAAAATCCGGCAGCATTTCCCCTTATTTTTGGAACTCAAGGTGTTGAATTTTCATTCAACAGAAAGGTTCTCAAATAAATATAGGGAAAGCTATTAAG
>NW_021572038.1:0-294 GCF_001605985.2 Dendrobium catenatum
TAGGGCCTAAAGGTGGAGGTGCGCACTTTGAATCGTCATGGTCTGCTTTCAAATATGAGCAGAGTATTAAGAGAGAATAGCCTGTCACTCGACAAGGCATTGTTCTTCAAGGAAAAAGACATAGCCGTTGGCACTTTCTACGTTACCGACTCCTCGTCGTCCGCCATTGACACCACAAATATTGATCAACAAAGGCTGGAGGCACTGTGCAATGAGATTGGCGGAGACATCGTCTTTGAAAAGAAGAATGATTGTAGCATCAAATCACCGGTTCGCAGAAGAAGGAATCTATTT
>NW_021572039.1:0-211 GCF_001605985.2 Dendrobium catenatum
TTAAAGAAGGGAGATTTTGTCTGGACGACATCTGCCACCAAGGCTTTTGAGGAAATAAAAAGGAAAATGGTTGAAGCACCAGTCATGCGTCTACCCGACTTTTCGAAAGTTTTTGAAGTAACCTGCGACGCATCTGGTATAGGAATAGGAGGAGTATTATCCCAAGAAGGACACCCGGTTGCCTACTTCAGTGAGAAATTAAATGACATCA
>NW_021572040.1:0-209 GCF_001605985.2 Dendrobium catenatum
GTTTTGGAAAGCAATCAATAGGGATTTCGTCCAGGCTGATCGCAAGATCGGCCGTGACGATTAGACATCGTCCAGCTTCATTTCAGGGCGATATTCAAAACGATTTTCCTCATATTTGTGCTAATCGGTCAGGACGATTTGGATATCGGCCAGGATGATAATGGCGGCAATTGGCATTAATGAGCTCGTTTTGAGAGCCTCTATTTAAG
>NW_021572041.1:0-1364 GCF_001605985.2 Dendrobium catenatum
TGAATTAGCTTCAAAATGTTTTAATCTCGTTTGTGGGCCATGGAGATAGACCCGATTATGATCACATGGTTTCGTCGTCCCAAGAATATCGTAGGTTTCAATATACCAACACTAACAATCATTGATCGTAGTGTCCAGAAAATTTGATTAGTAGACATGAGTTGTCACCATTTAAAGATCCCGAGTAAACTGAAGTTCTTAGATGTGGGTTATAGTTTTATTGTGGTTTGGGGCATATAGCTTCATTTAGAAGTTGTCCAATAATTTGTTTTAGGTTGAGGCTTACAACTTCCATTGGAAGTTGCTCGAGATTTTGATTTGGTTCGGGGCTGACGGCTTCATTTAAAAGTTGTCTGTATGTTTGGCTTAGGTTGTGGCTTATGGCTCTACTTAGGAGTTGCCCGTATGTTTAATTTAGGACGAGGCTTACAGCTTCGTTTAGAAGTTGCCCGTATGTTTAAATTTAGGCCGGGGCTTACGCCTTCGTTTAGAAGTTGCTCATAGGTTTGATTTAGGTCAGGGCTTATAGCTCCACTAAGGACTTGCCCGTATGTTTGGTTTAGGACTAGGCTTACGGCTTCATTCAAAAATTGTCCGTATGTTTGATTTAGCATAGCACTTACTGCTTTCATTGAAACTTGCCTGGAGATTTGATTTTAAAGTAGAACTTACTACTTTCATTAAAAGTTGTCTACTATTTTTTAAGTTTAGGTGTTCATTACTCCACCTAGGAGTTTTACCCAATGAAGTAGTTTTGGAATAGGTCTTACAACTTCCTTTTGAAGTAGCATATTTGTTTACTTGGACAAGTCTGACGACTTCTCTTAGAAGTTGCTTGTAGATTTTTAGGTTTTGGATAGTTACCTCACTTAGAAGTTACCCAACGAATTGATTAGGAACAGGTCTTATTGTTTCCATTGAAAGTTGTCTGGCAGTTGAATTAGGGTTCTTTTACTTCCCTTGAAAGCTCTCCCAATGAATTAGTTTGAATAGGATTTACTACTTCATTTAGAAGTTACCTATTAGGTTTGTCTTAGGATGGTTTTAGCGGTAGATAATTAGCTTTGCACTTCTCTACTACCTCAACACTAGCGATTTTTCTTCAGCACTATTATTTCTTGTTTCAGTACTTCTTTTTAGCACTGCAATCTTCATTATAGCACTTATTTTTTCTTTCTTGCACTATAGTTTAGTTTACAGTATTAAGTTGACCTTTGTTTATTTGTTTGACCGAAAATTCCAAGCCTTTATTCACTTTTCAAATTCTGTAGAGGGTAATTAGGAATTAATTCTCTAATTCACCTCTTCATTCCCGTAACTCCCACCTGGCCGAATCTCCCAAATTCCCCAATGCATTCAATTAT
>NW_021572042.1:0-214 GCF_001605985.2 Dendrobium catenatum
TTATGGGTACTTATACTTAATACATGAAAAATAAGAATCTCTGGATGTATTTAAGATCTTCAAAGCTGAAGTTGAAAATCAACTTGGTAAGAAGAATAAAGCTGTCAAATCTGACCGTGGTGGTGAATACTATGGTAGATATGATGGGTCAGGTGAACAACGTCCAGGCCCTTTTGTGAGATATTTAGCAGAATGTGGCATTGTTCCTCAATAC
>NW_021572043.1:0-327 GCF_001605985.2 Dendrobium catenatum
GTGTTTGAGAGCCTTTGAGAGTTCTTGGAGAGTTTTGTAGAGATCCCTTGGAGAGGGAGATTAGCGTATCACCCACCAACCTTGGAGACGGCCGAGTTCGTGGTTTTATCTTCTTTATCTTGTCATTGCCTCCTCGTCGAGCTTCCAAAATCCTTCCACCCCATCCTCCTCCCCATCACGGCCAAAGCACCCTCACCCGACCCTTCACCCCAACGGCCCCATCACTTGCCGTCGGCCAAGGCTCTAGCCGCAGGTCTTCCCCCATTCCCCTTTGTTTCTTTTTTTTTTTGTTTCCTAATTTAGAATGGGACTAAATGGAATTAATTT
>NW_021572044.1:0-231 GCF_001605985.2 Dendrobium catenatum
ATATAAAATTAATTTAAAAATATTAAAATATATTATATAATGCTAATTTAAATTAATTTTAAATATATTTTAAGTTAATCAAGTAATTGAATGATCTTTCGAGCTGAGCTAAATTGAGCTCAAGTTCGAGCTCATTTAATATATGAGCTCGAGTATAAACTTGAGCTCGAATTCGTGGCTCAATAAGCTCAACACGAGAACTCACTAAGGTGTCTAACCCGAATTGACTTC
>NW_021572045.1:0-204 GCF_001605985.2 Dendrobium catenatum
ATTCCGATGCGTGAGATTTTCTAAGTTTTGTCATCAACGATATTTCTTTTTCCTGAGAGAATTTCATATGCCTATTTGCATTCCATTCGATATATATATATATATCTTAAACTTCAATAATACATGTAATTTATATACAAATGAAGCACACTTATAGTTCCCATGCATATCACTTTTAGATTCATATAATAAAGTGATGAATTT
>NW_021572046.1:0-325 GCF_001605985.2 Dendrobium catenatum
ACGTCATCCGGTTCGACCCCGGTTTGACCGGTCGAACTGGTCGAACCGTGAACCTCTCCCTCTTCCGGTTCGTTGTCCGGTCCGGTTTTCACAACCTTGAAAAAAAGTCTAAGGAATGATTATTGAAATTGTTTTATACATTCAAGTATCAATGTTTACACTGTTCTTTTATTATTTCATACTTAATGACATGTTTAAGAAAGATAAGAGAAAATATTTCATAAATTTGAGATAAATGTTTTTCACCTGCTGAGCGTTGTCTCATTCCTATTTTTGGAAATATTTTTTAGGAAATAAGTGATGGCTGCTCGACGACCTTATACGT